>NC_138979.1:126280886-126388386 GCF_964341445.2 Mesoplodon mirus
AACCCCTAATTTCTTATGTTTCCTGAACTAAAACTATGAGCCACAGTCAAATTTTTTCCTAAAGTATCTAAGGATCCCCACAGATTTGCTGAGGAATTTAATATAGTCATTCATACATATCAACTTGGTTTCTCTGACTTATGTCAGCTATTTCATATGCTTGTCAGTGAAGGCCAGGTCCAACACTGAATGAAAACTGCTAATTGGGATGATCTCAAGAAGTCTTTAAAATTACAATCTGGAGAAAAATCACCATTGCTTTATTATATGATCAGGATCAGGGAATTGCCGGGTAACTCCATTTGGCATTTGCTAGGGCTTTCCCAAACCCAGCTGATAGAAACAAAATTCAGGCTTGTCCTCAGAAGCCTAATGAGCTGTGCATGATTATTATGGCCAACTCCAAATTGTCTTTAAAAATTCTGGTCTTCCTTTGAAAGTGAATCCACTCGGGTAGCCTTTATTTTATGTTAATTAATGAGGTGAACCAGGATCTTTCTCTTCTAGTTAAAAGGATCAGGATAGAATGGGAAACTACACCCTCTCCAGATTTAGTTAATTTAGCCAACCAGCTCACCCACATCCTGGATGATTCAACTAAAGTAAGACCATGAAAATCCTAAATTTTCAACTCTAGCAAATGGAGGCCCCTAAACAAAATTAAAACCCTCTTGGTCTCTGCCATTATTGCAAAAAGCCAGGACATTAGAAGAAAGCCTATTTCAAGCTTAAGTGCCCCAGGTGTCTTCAGTCCTCTAGCCAGTCTTTCCAATGCCCTCCTAACCCCCAATGACAGGACTCTGAGGAACTACAGAGGTTTTCCCAAGCCTTCCCCCTTAGTCAACTTGGAGAAACCACTCTCCAGATTGGGAATGGATCGCTCTGTGTTCTTATTGACCCTGGAGCTACACTCTTGGTGCTCAACCCCACTGTTATTAAACAGCTCCTACTTTGGGTATCAAAACTGCCCAAATAGTGGGGTCTCAAATATCCTTCAACAGGTTCCTGTTTCTAAACCTATCTCCTTTTACTTAGGCCCTCTAAGAGACACCCACCATTTTCTCTTAGTTCTCCTTCTCCTACACATTTACTGGGCCAAGATTTCTTAGAAAAATATCATGCTGGAATTTCTTTCTCCAAAAACGGGGAAATAATTCTAGAATTTGATAGCAGCAAACAAAATGGACAACTAGGCAAAACAAATGATCCTTCAACAGCTTTTATTTGTTCCATCTCTTATGGCACTAGAGCTAATTCTAAAGACACTAGTTATTTGTCTCTATTGATCAGCTACCACCCTCCTTAAGGGCAACATCCTTAACTGACACTGGCACAATCCACAGTGCACCTTCTATTAAGATCTGAAGAGATTCCTCAAAGCCTTTCCTCAGAATTAATAAATATCCTATAAATATGGAGGCCCTCCAGGCCATTAAGTCAATAATAGAATACTAGAAGGTCCTGGGCCTCATTTTCCCCTGCACTAGTCCCGGCAACACCCCTATTTTACCTGTCAAGGAACCCAATGGTTGGTGATGGAGATTTGTCCAAGACCTCTGAGCCATAAACAATATTGTTACCCCTCATCACCTTGTTGTTCTCAATCCCTATACATTACTAGACTCCATCCCCACTGAAAGCTAATTTTTCACTCTGATTCATTTATGTAGTGCCTTCTTTAGCATCCCAGTGGACAAAGAAAGTCAATATCTCTTTGCCTGTATTTGGGAATGACAACAATACACCTGGATGGTAATGCCCAGGGTTTTACCAAAAGTCCTTCTTACTTCTCACAAACCTTAAATGCTGATTTAGATGATATAAAATTTCCTGGAGACTCTTTATTACAATGTGTAGACAATTTGCTTCTCTACCCTGCTTTCCATGTCTCCTTATAGGAAGACAGCATTCACCTGTTAAAACTTTTAGCCTCAAAGGAACATAAAATTTCTAAGGAGAAACTGCAGTTTTTTCAGACCCAAGTTTGTTTTTTGGGGCCCGCTCTCAGAAGAAGGGCTGAACCTGGATCTAGATAGGCTTCATGGGATCCTGAATTTCCCAAAACCCCAAATCAAACCCCAACTACAAGTTTTCTCAGATTGGCTGGCTACTGGCAGAACCAAATTTTGAACTTTTCTCTCATGGCCCAGTCTTTATATGCATTACTAAAGAACACCAAACCTGACCCTATTGCTTGAAAAGATCAGGATGACCTAGCCTTTAATACCAGAAAGGAAAGGTTGATAAATTCCCCTGCCCTTGGTCACCTTAATTATCAACTTCCCTTTTTCCTCTTCATATATGAGGATGGAAGCACTCTTGGAGTACTTACCCAAAAACATGGGGATCACTATTGCCCCATAGAGTACTACAGTCAGCAGTTAAGTACTGCTGTTAAGTACACTGTTAAGTACTACAGTTTAGCATTGGTTCAAGGATACCCTCCTCACTTCAGAGCCATTCCTGCCACTGTCCTTTTAGTTAAGGCCACTGGAGAAATAGCCATGGGATCCCCTCTAACCATCTTTGAAGCCCTCCTGAATTCTCAGCACACTCAACACCTTTCAGCCAGTTGTCTCACCTCTTGCTAACTGCTCCTTATATAGCTCTTTCTCACTGTAATAACCTTAGCCCTGCCATCCTTCTTCCCTCCTATAAAAATGATACTCCTCATGACTGTTAGACTCTGACAGATCACTTTTTGACCACTCGCAATGATTTACAGGAAACTTGGCTAACCAATGCTGAGTCCTCATGGTTTACCAATGCTTCTTATTTAGAGGATGAAAATGGTAAACTTTGTCCTGGGTATGCAGTGCAACTCCTTTTGAAGTCATGGAGGCAGTATCTTTACCTTTGGCTACCTTGGCCCAACAGGCTGAATTATGTGCTCTTACTTGAGCTTGTACTCTAGCCCAGGGCAAAGCCACATTTATACCAGTAGTCAGTATGCCTTCGGAGTAGACATGACTTCAGAATGCTATGGAAACAAAGAGGTTTCCTTATCTCTAATGGAGATAAAATGAAAAAATGCACTTATGTCCAAAATTTATTAGATGCCATACTCCTACTAGCCATTTTGACTATTATTAAGATCTCTGGGCATTCCAAACTTGACTCCCCGGAAGCGAAAGGAAACCACCTCACTGATATTTCCACCAAGAACACTGCTCTCAAAGGAACCAACAACCAAATTCTGTTATGGTCCAAATTATCTAGATTTTCTAGATAATCTAGAAAATTTGACTAGATATGCCCAAAAATAAGCCCCAGCAAAGGAAAAACAATATTGGAAATCTAATAAAAAGAGAACCCTGGTTTGAGGCAAACACTAATCTAGTCCTTCCAGAGACTCTAAAATTCCCATTTCCGACCACTGCACATGCATTAAACCATTAGTCTGTGGATAAAGTGATAACGTTTATGAATCAATACTGGTGGGGAAATATTAATAAGGCTGAAAGAAGTGCCTACTTTGCTAGCCCTACCTGCCCAAAATATAATCCAGGGAAACCAGTCCCCACTGCTCCTGGACACTTTAAATTGCCAAATGGACCATTTGAAGTTTGGCAAGTGGATTTTATTCAGCTTCTTTGTCTCAGGGATATAAATATATGTTTTAGCCATGGTTTGTTTTGTTTTTCCACTTGGTCTAAACCTTTCCATGTAGATAAGCTGCTGCCACTTCAGTGGCTAAAATACTATTATAAAAGATTATCCCTACCTGGGGAATCCCTCTTGAGCTCCACAGTCACTGGGGAATCCATTTTACTAGTCGAAGGGCAAGCTGGGACGAAGTGAGAGAGTGGCATTGACATATAGGCACTACCAAATGTAAAATAGATAGCTAGTGGGAAGCAGCCGCATAGCACAGGGAGATCAGCTCCGTGCTTTGTGACGACCTAGAAGGGTGGGATAGGGGGGTGGGAGGGAAACACAAGAGGGAGGAGATATGGGGATATATGTATACGTAGAGCTGATTCACTTTGTTATACAGCAGAAACTAACACAACATTGTAAAGCAATTATACTCCAATAAAGATGTTAAAAACATTGAAAAGTCTGCACTGTTTGGCCAGTCTTATAGCATTTTCACTGTGCTTATCATCATCCTCAAATTAATCTTTAGGACTAGTTGAAAGAACTAACGATGTCATCAAAACCCAATTGGCAAAATTGGTGGAAACCCTCCAAATACCTCGGCTAAAGGCATTGCTGTTGGCCCTTCTAAATCTCAAATCCACCCCCTTTGTAACTAGTAAACTACCACCCTTTGAGATAATTGCTGGGTGCCCCATGCATCTAGCTCCTGTCTCTTTTGGTCCACAAATAATAAAGAGTATACTTCAATATTGCAAAAGTCTAATTACATCCAGTGAAAATAACCATGCTTTAGTATTACAATCTTTTCACAGCATGCTTCCAAGAGATGAAGACCTCAAACACCAAACTTTGCAGCCTAGAGATTTCATCTATTGGAGAAGATATCTCCAGAAAGACTCTCTTCAGCCCCATTGAAAAGACCCCTATCAGGTACTGTTAACCAATCCTTGTGCTGCCACACTCCTAGGAGTAGACTCTTGGATTCATGTGTCACATCTAAAGAAAGCACCAAACCTTGACTGAGCCTGTACACCAACTGCTGACCTGAAAATAAAGATTTCCAGAAATTAAAGCAGACAACAGATGAAGGAGATGGCTTTTCCAAGATGACTGGACCAGACCTGTATACCTTCTTCTCACTGTTGCTTCTTAGCTTATTTTCTCTCTTTCTTTCTTGGAAAGGCTATGCTCTTATCCACATTTCCCAATCTACTGCAAAAGGGGGAAAACTTTCTGAATGTTAGATCTGTCACCAGAAACTCCAATCTGTTCATTATGTCATAGACTGCTTGGTCTTACCTGTAGCCAATTTCTCTTTAGTCCCAAATGCCACTGCTGTGAGCCTATGAATGTTAGCTACTGGGTTAGACTGTTATGACCATACCTTGTTTCAATCTTTCCCCAGTCAAAACCGTACTAGTTCAGCTAAGCACCTCCATCCTCATTAATTATATGACCGTCACTCCCCCACATTCTTTTCCTTATCTAAACATGATATGTCCCCTGTATCCAAGGGAAATACAAACAGGCTAACTCCTATTTGCAAGGCTTTCAGAAAGGACTCTTCTAGGATGGAATGACACATTACAGAATGTCATCCCAATCCCTCTGATCTTTGGCTTAAAAAGGTCAATCAGGAAATTCCAGCTAATGGATCTATCAATAACTAGATCTCAGCTAGAGTTCTCTGCACTCCACCTGCTTTCCTTTTCGTCTTCAGTGAACAGCATTTCCCATGGGGATATGAATGTTTAGATAGCTGGTGAATTGGAAGTCAATGCTTATTGGGACATTTAATTGTTCCTGTTAACATACATAACAAACCAGAAGTCTCCCATTAAGCTTTTGTGGCTGCCTTAAATGGAAACTTCTAGGAGGCATACATGACTCCAGGTTT
Organism: Mesoplodon mirus; assembly: GCF_964341445.2. Lineage (NCBI taxonomy): Eukaryota > Metazoa > Chordata > Mammalia > Artiodactyla > Ziphiidae > Mesoplodon > Mesoplodon mirus. The sequence goes on from NC_138979.1 coordinate 126,286,387, forward strand.
GCCTCCATAGGGAGAGCATTTCTCCCTTGGGTTGGAGTATGTGCCAGTGAATACATTATCAGAAATATTTCCCTACCATTAGGAGGGCTATCCAATTCCCCAGCCAAGGCAGTAGTGACCCAACAAAAATTACTTGACTTGTTGGCAAAAGTATTTTTAGACAGTCACACAGCTCTGGATTACCTGCTTTGTGAACAAGGAAGCATTCATGCAATAACAAATACCACCTGTTGCACATGTATAGATGCTCCTGGAGAGGCAGAAACTCAGTTACATAAGATCAGGGAACAGTGCACTGGTTAACACAAATATAACCCGACTCTCCATGGCCCTTTGACTTTTTCAGTTGGTTACCTTCAAGTCTAGAGTCCTGGTTTAGAACCATGATACAATCTGGATTTGCCATATAACTTTAAATTTTGCTTTGCATAATTATTTTAAAGTTTAAAGTTTTAAAGTTTTGTACCTATTGCCTGTCAAACCCTTGTAGAAACAATGTACTGATAAAGTGATGCTAGCTCAATGCCTCAAGATGATCTCCAACACTTAAGACCTTGATAAGATATAGACTTTAGATGAGAAATGCCTGAGAGTTCTCTCTCCTACCCTTCCTTTTTACTCAAGTGTGGCTTCAATGGTTTCCAATCTGTATACTTTCCCTCCAGTGTGGGACATGACAACCAGAAAAGGTTCTTCCTGGCATCAAAGGGATAAAACCACTAAATATGGGAAAACTGACTCTTGATCAGTGATGCTTTAGAGGAAAGATCTTGATCAAAAGGGTGAAATGTGAAAATGAATAAAGGGAAACCTCATTCAAAATTGAGTCAGGAAGTCCTGAAGGGGAGCTCTCACAAACATACCACTCATTGCAGCATACCTCAACAGGAAGCTTACTTTACATACCCTAGCAGAAAGAAGGAAGATATTCTCCTTGCCAGCAACAGCCAGCCAATGAAATCCCCTGCAACTCAACCAATAAGAAGCTGCCACAACCCTGAACTCTCATTCTCCTCCAATGAACTTTAACTCAAAACAGCCCCTCCCATCTTCCTCCTTTCCTATATAAAAGAGCACTCCTTTTCTTTGTTCTCTGGACTTGCCTATGAATTGGCATGAATTGGCATGGTTTGCATGTCCCAAATAGCAATTCCTCTGTTACTCCCCAAAAAAGTTGATTTTGCTAGCTAAACCACTTACCTTTTTGTTTTAAAGGTTGACATTATTTTAATATCTTTGTCTGTTAGTCATCTCTTATTTCTGGGTCTGTTCCTACTGAATGATTTTTGTTATGGTTATGGGTCATATTTCCTGATTTTTTGATTGCCAGACACTGTAACTTTTACATTGCTGGTTTCTGGATTTTGAAGCGTTCGTTAATTAGGGTTTTATTTTGATATGCAGTTAAGTTACATATAATAAGGTTTATGTTTTTGAGGCTTGTCTTTAAGCTCTGTCTTGGTATGTCCAGAGCAGCCATAGGCCAGGGCTAATTTAGCCCCATAACTAAGGTGATACCCATCCTGAGTATTCTAATCAATGCCCCTTATATTGCAAGAGCTTTCCACTCATGTTGGTGAGAACACAAACTATTTACATTCCTGTGTGAGCACTGGTAATTGTACTGCCTGTTACTTTAGAAACTGCCTGTTACTTTAGTTTTCTTTCACATGTACCTGGATCAATACTCAGCCAAAGATCTGCAGATCTCCAGAACTCTCCTTCTCTGCAGAGCTCCCTTTTCTCTGGTTCTCTGTCCCACAAACCCTAGCTGCCTTGCCTCCCCAAACTCTGATCACTGTCTCTTCAACCCAGTGAGACAAACAGACTTTATTCGCATTCCACCTCCCTGAGCTGCCAGTAAACTGGCACAATTGTAGGGCTCAACTTGTTTGCTTCCTTTCAGGGATCACAGTCCTATGATTCCTATTGTCCAATGTCTGAAAGCATTTGCTTATTTTATCTGTTTTTTATTTTTTTTCTAGTTGTTTACTTGGCAGGATAGATCTGAATCCTGTTACTCCATCTTGGTCAGAAGTAGAGATCTATCATGGCTTTTATTGACCTTTTAGTTCTCTTAGGGGTCATGCAGTGGTTGTGACACTCTCCAAAGTAACATTCTCCAGAACTGAGAAAGCTAAATTCCTGCTAAGCCAATAGTACCAGCCAGGCTACATTTTCATATGGGCAGGAAGAGGGTGCTGGGCAAGGCACAGATGTACCAGACAATGACTCTACCTCTAATTTTCTACTGTTCCGAAAAGTTCATTCCCTGACTTTGGAGCAAGTTTGCTTGAAGAACTACAATTGCAAATCCACTTCTCCAAACATCTTAAAGCAAGGATCTGTGGGTATTAAAGTTTCTATGTTCTTATGTATCTGAAAATGTGTTTGTCATCACTCTTCACTGATAGTTTGACTTGTTAGGTTTTTTCTTAGAACCTTATTAGGTTCTAAGGTTGTTTTTTGTTTTTTTTCCTGCCGTACTTTGAAAGTATTTTTCTGACTATTTTTCTAGAACTATTGTTACTGATGAGAAATCTAATGACAATATTTTCTCATTCCTTATAGTGTTCTGTGTCTTCTTTATGGAAGCTTAATGATTTATTTTACTTTTCACAAGTTTCATCATGGGTTTAGACATGAGTTTTAAAAAATTAATGTTGATTAGCATTTGATAAGCTTTTAAAATCTGAAGACATTGGTCTTTAAAATTTTTTTTCTACCAAATTGTTAGTCAATTTCTCTTAAGATATTGCCCATCCACCATTCTATTTTTTCCTCCTGAAAATATGTATCCCAAGTGTCTCTTAAAATTTCTTTTATATTTTATGTCTTTTAATAGCTTGGTTCTGGGAGTTTTCCTCAGTTCCATCTTCCTGTTCATTAATTTGCTTTTCATCTGTATTTTGTCTGCTATTTAGCCCATCAGCTGAGGTTTCAAAATTTCAAATATAGTCTTTATTTCTAAGATGTCTAATTGGTTACTTTTCTTAATTACTAGGTTAATGTGTGTGTCTCATCAACTCTTTTTGTTTTTATTGATTTTCTCCTTTTTCTCTTTGAAAATATTAAATGTATTTATTTAATATTTCTAACCCAGACTTCTATACTCTGTCAAGCATTTGCTGGTCGGTTTCTCCCTTGGATTGTGTGGGGATAATTTCACCCACTTTATAGAGTTGCGAGCATAAAATTAGGAAATATAAAAATTTTCTCAGATCAGTGGCTAGCACATACAATCGGGCTACTATGTTCTTTTAAACACTTTTCTCAAGTTATTTGACTATATTCCTTTCTTTGATTCTCACTGGTATTCCCATCCTAACCCTTCTATTTTCAGCCATATATTACTTTATAAAGAAAGAAATGAAAAGTACACGTCACTCATTCCTTCTCCCAATTGTTTTCCTCTCCCATTTTTAATGGCCTCTGAGAGGTTCTACAACATTCCTCAAGATGAGAAAGTGTCTATTGGTATATCTACTGGTTGACTAGAAGCAGTTTTTCTTATATTCTACATTTATTTAAGGGAAACCTAAACCTACTTCCTGTGTTGATAAATTGGCTCACCATGCCTAGTTGTTGAGGTGAATTACTCTTCATCTTCTTTCTCAATCATGCAATTATCTTTATTGAGTTAATGCATGTAAAATGCTAGAACATGGTGCCATGCACATAGTGAGTTCTCAGTAAAGTTGGCTGCTATCATTATTACCATCTTTATCTTTTTAAAGAGAATGATCATTAAAATTAATAATATTCTTTAACTATCTTATTCTACTAAGATAACAACTAGATGTTTTCTTTCTTCACCAGAGAACATAATGAGAAGAGTGATCTGAGGGTTTCTGTCTCTAACAATTAAGAGAGATGCAAAGAAAAATTTCTATAGATTTTTAAGGATTATAAAAATAAATAGAATTTTTCTCAAAGGCAATAAGATTAACTACATAAAATCAAATCCCTTCTGATCCTATGGCTGCTTCTAGTATTTGGTAAATATAATCTTGTAATCTACCCTAAGAAAGTATTCTGAAACACAAAAAGTGTTTTGAGCATAAAGATATCCAAAATATATTTATATTTATACATGTTTAAAAATTAGAATTATCTTATGCAGTTATTCAAATGATATTTAAAGACTCAAACAAAATGGGAAAATGCCTGTTATAATGTCAAAAGAAAAAGATGGTGTAATAAACTGTATAGAGTGTTAGCTTAAATACTGGAATAGTACATAGAAAAAAGACTGAAAGGAAATTCACCAAAATATTGACTGTGATTGGTTTAGAGTGATCTTTTTCTATATATTTTCCTGTATTTAAATTCTCTACAATGACTATGAATTGCTTGAATAATCAAGGAAATAGAAAAAAATCAATGGGCTAGTACTAGCTGCATTACTTAAGTTGCTCAAATCAGTTGAAATAGAGTATGTGAAAGTATGTTGTAAACTAAATACTAAAGTAGTAAGGTAAATTATTGTTATTATCAATAACTGAAGGGTAATATAATTCATCTTTTGAACTCTCATATGGAGAGCTCTCTTTTCAGTCAATTTCATCTAATTTATTTTTATCAATACAAATTGGGTTCCAAAACACTTGGAAAATCTCCCTGAGGATAATAAAAATGGTATTACCTGTTTAGGTATTGCTTTAAACTATTACAGTGATGATAATAAACAAAACCCTTTAACCTGGTTTTACCTCCTGTTCTTACACTCAGGCAGCAGCATTATCCCCCTAAAAAGAAAAGCTAAAACTATTAAGATTTAAAATATAATTTTACAACAGCTTTCTCTGAAAGATGAGTTAGTTAAATCATGGGCAAAGAAAATACCAAAATTTACACGAAGAAATATATGCCTATTAAGCAACACATTAACTGCAAGTGATTTCATATGTAGATTACCTATAATTTGAATGCAATTTTCTAAATTTTTTTAATGTGAGTAGTTCCAGAAGTTCTTTGGTGTTTAATAACATGTGCTATTATTAAGACAGTTGTTAAAGTGCAGATGTTTTGTTCAGTGCCTGATCCATTAAGATACTGCCTAAGAGAATGTTATTACTTAAAATTGAAGGTAACTATTTCTGGATCTCCTGGCTTCCTTCCTTTTCAACACCAATTATATGTCAGATACTTTGGTAGGTAATGGAGATGCAGCTGTGAACAAGCCAGATACAGACCCATCCTTGGGTTGCATGGAGACTAGTCACACAATATTTGAGTGCCTGGTATGAATCCAGTCCTATCCTGAGAATTTGAGGGTTCCCAATGGAAGGATACTCCATATACTTGAAGAGTTCTTGAGTTATTATCCTCTTGAATGTTATTTTCTTGACCACTACATAACAGTTTATATTGACCACCTACCTGGCTTTCTAAAGAGAGAAATTGAGAACAACCAGAGTCAGTCAGCTTCTTTCCATCTAAGACTAAGAACCCATCTAAACAGAGGAAAATCCAGGTGTCAGAAAATTGGTTTAAAATACAAGATACTAATTCTGCCATGGAGTTTAGAACAGTGATGTATTCAATCATATCATTTTTGAATAAGCTAATGCCATTTTGTCATATTTTCTTATAGTCGTTTCAAATATGCAGACACATGGGATATGTAAATTTGACTAGATGACAAGCAGCATAAATGAACATGATAGTAACTAAATCAGTAGAGGCTGTTCTTTAATTTGTGCAGATTTAATGTCCTCTGAAAGGGTCTCCAATTTATTCAAAAAAAGATTTTACAGGATTTATAGTATGGGATTTCCAAAATCTCACAATGGAAAAGTAAATATTTATTTAATATTAATTTTATAACATCTTGCATTCAACATTTGTATAGTTTTATGAAACCTTAAGATACGAGTCTATCATAAAAGGACACTTCTGTGGACATTCTGATACAAATAAAACAATTCTAAAACAGGTTTATTGATGGTATAACTATTTCAGAAGTCATGTTAGAATGCAATTTTAGAATAGTCAGTTTAGAATAAAGTAATTAATTTTTATGGGTTAAGAACATAACGGAAATATCACATAACATCAAATCAAGTTGTTTGGGGGACAGAGGGCTTGCCTTCAGCGAAATGAGAAACTCTACTTTGCATTCATTAAACCTCTATCTTTCTGCCACACCAATCCTCACCTTCAGTCACCACCCTACCTCTATGTGTTTCCCTGATCATTTTCCTGTACTATAGAGAATTTTGTTAAAATTATATTCTTGGAGAAAGTCATACCACTACGTGTACCCCTGGCCCACTGCAAAATCAATCTGTCCTACTCCAACTGGGTTCTCATTGCTGCTTGACAGTCTTGATATTGATCTCCCATTTATTCCCCAGCACACTTCCCTTATAGCAGGTGCTTCAGATCTCTCTGCTCACACATCTAATTCACTACTTACCCTTTCCATTATCACCAGATAATAACCATCCTACTTTACAGAGAAATCCACAGATAACTGGTTGTGCCTTCTCATTTTTCCTTATTTCTACCTTAAAGCAGCAAAATTTTATTGAGTATCAACCATGTTCCTGGCACAGTGCTTGGGCAATGGTATGCCAAAAATGATGTAGCTGGCAGATCTTTGTATGCCCCATGCCCAGCACAGTTCCTGGCACACAGTAGGTGCTCAATAAATGTTGAAATGAATGTATGCACTGACGAAAAGATAGGTCTAAAGGCTAAGATACTTTAGGAGGTATTTCCTAAAGAAAATACTATTCAAGAAGAGGGGGAAAGTATGGAATAGATATTATGACCTTAGATAATCTTTCTTAGTAAAGAAGGATGATTCCTATCTCAAAGGAAGAGGTGTTTTTTATTTCCAAGTCTAAATTCCTCATACCATTGCTTTCTGCTCCCTCTGTGAACTTGATTCTACTCTCTGAGAGGAAGACAACTTCACTATACCTAAACACACCTCTCCCCGCCGAAACCTTCATCACCATCGTTAACAAAAACTAAATTCTGACTCTGCTGACTACAAACATCCTATTTTCATACTTAATGAAGTGGTGTGAAATTACTACAGTATACTCATTTCCTTGCCACCCATATTGCTCTCTTGCATTCATTTTGTCTGTTTTACTATTTTTATCTATACCAACTGAAATCTCACCTATCTTTCAAGATTCAGCTTAAGACTCACCTTTCTCATCAAGCCTTCTCTGGGCCCTGTAACTGGTAGCTTCCTTGAGCAAGCCAGCATTGTCTGTGCTGATCCTATGACATATATCCTAACCTGCCCCCCACTTCTGTGCAATGCCATGGGTTTCATTTCCCTAACACAGTCTGGGTTCAATAAATATTGGTTGAATGAGCACTGATAAATAGAATAGCTTAAAAGGGAGATGGCAAAAGAAAAAAATGGTTAAAGTTATCTTTTTACAAAAGAAACTTTTTCTATAATCATTTTAATAAACAATTCATTTCAAATGCTATTTCTATTCATGTCTTGCTACTCAAGTGAATGAAATGATCAGCAATTTTGCTAGCTTCAATCTGTAGCTAGCAGGATATTGTTAGAAATGGTGATGGTGATATAGCCTTAGATCCCTTCCTCTACTATGGGAGGAAACTAATGCATTAATATCATATGTGTTACTAAAGTCTCGATTTCTCCAATGAAACATCAAGGGAATTGCAAGGCACCTCTGAAAGACTGGTTTCTAAGCCAATTCCAAGGAGGATTACTTAGACTACAAATGGGGATTTCTGGTTTGCTTTTAAATGGTTCTGATATTTTTCATTTTGCATGCATTTCAGCTGGTACTGGTTATCACTGTATTTATCAAATAGCATCCCCATTTCAACTGAGAATGAAGAGGTTCTTAGATAAAGAATTTGTAAAAGTCAGGTATATAATAAAGTCATGGATGGTTCTTGGAACTTGCTAAAATGAAATGCTGCATCTAAGTGCAATATAAGTGCAACATCTTAGCCATATAAGATCATTATCATAAAGTAATCATCATGATTAAAAAAACTCTAATTGAATCATTATTCTTTCCAAAAGATCGGAATTCTAAGAATACTTCTCAGAAGCTCTCAAACTTAATATGGAGCAGGAAATATTGCAATGAGTCCTCAAGAGTGAGAAATAAAAAACTGTTGTGCTCTTCTTTCATTATACTTTTTAATCATTTCATTATTCATAACTATACAGTCCTTATGTGTGGTGAAGAATGTATTCATAGGGGAATGTATCTGTCAGCATGCTGGTATATAAAAAAGAATAAAAGTAAAAACAAAATAAGCAGACTTAGTAGGTTCTCATATTTCATATTTGAAACTTTATATAGTTCTTTTTTGAAACAAATATAAGAAAACAATAAATATTTAAAAATGTGTATTTAGGCCATAAGTAGGTGAAAGCAACTCTTAAGTAGATTAGTAAAGCCAGATCTGTGATTTCTTATTTTGACTCCCTGGACAGTACCAACAACAAAATAATGCCAAAATATGCATATTATTTTGCAGCTGGACCTACAAGGACACAAATGATATTTTAATATTCAATCAGAAATATTACATATATAAACATTATAGAAATCTACCACTAAACTTTGTGGTGATTAAGATTTTAGTGGAGTCTGTGATCACTATAAAATTTCAAAATTTCAAAATTTCAAAATAATGTGCAGAGTTTGAAGGTGAAATGGATACCAAAGAGGAGAAAGGAAGGAAACTGTAAACAACTCAACAACAAGATGTTTGAAGGATCTTTTGAGCTTGATTCTTCACCCATCAGTTTAAGAAATGAAATAACTAATCTTACATACTTCTGGTTCCTATCTGAAGATGCTTTAATTTAGCCACTCATTCTGTTCTTTCAGTCTCCTTATAATTTGACATTCTGAGCCCCATCTTGACCTTACGAAGCTATTATACCAGGCAGCATAGGATAGGCTATGCTGCAGTAATAAAACTTAGTTGGTTAAAACAAGTGTGTTTATTTCTCTTGTTACATGTACAGCATGAGCTGGCTAGGGACTCTGCTGTATATTATCCTCATTTAGGGACCTTGGCTGAGGAAAGGGCTCCACCTCCATTATTCCACAATTACTACAGAAAAGAAAAAGTAAAATGGCAAATAGCACAAACTATTAACGCTTCTCCTTAGAAGTGATATTTGTCACTTCTGATCACATTTGTTGACCAAAGCAAATCATACGGTCATGCTAACCTCAAATGAGGTCACGGGTAATCCTCTCATGTGCCCAGTAGGAGAAAGCCAAAAATATTTAGTGCACAGCTACTGAGAAAAGATTGGAGATGGTAACTCTTCTAACTCATTCTCTGTTCAAGCCAGATTGGACTGTGGATTCCTTTTCTAGTTGTAGAAGTAGAAAGATATCAATGGATGATAACTCTTCCAGTACCAAGTGTGAGAGAATATTATACGGAGCATTAGGATAAACTGTTTTACTCTTCATTCATTTGTCTATGGATTCATGGTCTTCTTTTGACCCCAAGGAGGCTATCGTTTGGTGGAAAAAGGAAAAAAATTATAGGTTTAGGCTCCATGAAACAACTCGAGGATGAGGCAAACTATCATATCATTCAAGTGAATGGTGATAGTCCACATAATAAAGTAATAGGGGCAGATGAAATTAACTTAAAGATCAGTGTTGAGTGCAGTGAGTTAAGAAAATTTCTTTGGAGAATGTCTAACATTAGATGGACATAGAATGTTAGGTTTAGATTGACAGAAAGAAGGAAAGAGGGTATGTCTAGTAAGAAACAGAGCAACTAAGAGGCCAGATATGGGAATGAGCAAGGAAGAAGGAGAGGTGAGATTTGCTCAGCTGGAGTGAAGGGTGAGATTAGGGGTTGAAGAAGCAGTTAGGATCAGTTTTCTATGAACTTGAACACCAAGCTAAAACATTTATATTTGACCTAATGGGCAGCAGTGGCTTCAACTGAAGAATAAAAGTGTTTTATGTTGTTGGAATTTTTAGGATACAGATAAAGAAGAAATTCCTAAGAGGTTATGTTTTGTCACAAAGAAATCTTGAGAAAGCTGACAATCGACAGGGTTCATCTTAGACCTTAAGGAATTTCCATCTGGTTGGGGAGATAGACTATGCCTATGAGGTGAAAGTAGTCTTTGGTTAAATTTTTCAAGTATAACTTTGGTCACTGATGGAAACTCTTTCCCTAAATAATACAATAAATAAAACTCTAATTCAACTATCCAAAAAAGTTTTGGTGTTTCTACCTGGAGACAAGAGGTTGATTTAACTTACATTACAATGATTAAACACATACATACATATATAATAAAATAAAAATATGTATATATACTACCTAATAAAAGAGAATATTGTGTTTTCAAATCATGAATAAATAAAAATGTATTGTGTTCTACTAGTTAAAAACATGAATCAGGGTTTCATAGGCAAAGCATGGTCTTTAGAAAGAGACAGATCTGTGTTCAAATTCAAGCTCTACAACTTTTAGAGAAGTACAGAAGGTAAACTATTGTATCTTGCAGCCTCAGTTTCCTCACCTGTAAAATGGTGAAAATTATTGTAGAGAGAGAGTTATGAAAATTAAACAATTAAACAATAAAACATATATAATGCCCCTAGCACATTATAGTCATGATAGCAATAATGGCAATGATTACATATAAGCAATTACTAAATACTGAACTGTATTAAGTTTAAGGAAAGTTTCCTGTCTTTACATTGTAAGGATTATAAAATTAATAAATCAATGCATTAACTACTAACTAAAGTCAACCTCATAATTTTATTTTTATTCTAGAAATAAATAAAAAGAAGAAATAAAGAAGAAAATAAATTTTAATTCAGAGAATGCAGTGTTATATTTCTAAAGTGTTCATTATCCTTGGTTCGTTTTATTCCACTTAGCAGATGTTCTCTCTTCTTACCTCAAGGGCAGAAACTTTCAACAATGACTACTTCCCCAAACTGGGGTGAGCAATGTGCTCTATTTTACAGATGAGGAAGCTATACAAAATGAAGTAGCACTCAAGAAGTTAGTTGAAAAATTAGTACTTTAACTCAAGGCATTTTCTTTATAGATCCTGTTGTTTCCCAGTAGTTTTACAGTACTTGGTCTTTTGGCTGAAAAGTTATGGTTACAAGTATGTCAATCTTCAAATTGTATCCCAAGGACCATATTTAGTCAATCTTAGGTCCCTGAGGATTTAATTACTTTGCCAAATTGTGTTCCTGGTTCTTTCCTCATATCTGCTCCATACTTTGAGTATAGGAGATCTGAGAGTATGAAAATAAGTAAAATGAAATGAGAAAATAAAATAGAAACTCATAGTTAACTTTAATGTAGTAATCATAAAATTTTAATTTGAAAATGTCTTACTACATTTTAATTTAATTTTTAAATGTCCTATATATATATGCTAATGGGGCTATTGGAATACTGAGGTCTGATACTTCCTCTGACTGGGTAGATCAGCAGAGTGTGAAATTAATGTTCTTAGTCTAAGCAATTATGAAGAAATGAACAATGGTAATCATTCTCCTGAAGTATTTATCTTAGTGGTTTCTCAGGAGATGGTCTAGAGTTTCTGCTTTACTGGAGAATCATCACCCAATAACAATTTTCACATTATTGATCACAGATATTGAAATGGAATGTGTGTGTGTGTGTGTGTAGAAAAAATCTGCTTACAGTGACAAAGTAAATTCTTTGTGACTCGGTTGTACCAGGTAAGTATTTCAGTGTTAAAGTGTGAAGGGGTTTTCACACAAATATATATGATAAGCCACTGATGAAAAAAAGACCTTTGTAATTAGACATGAGTGCTGCTATGTCGTACAAACAAACAAAAAAATCTACTTCTCCCCCCCAAAAAAAATCAAGAGGAAAGGAAAGGGAAAAAACACCACAGCTTAAATGACAGGTTTTGTAAATGTTCTGCTGTTTTATATTTTTCAGTTGAAACTACAGTTTCCTTTTTCTTCTTTCTACTTTTATTACACAGCCCAGAAGATGGACATTTGGCAAGCCATAATAGACTGCTCCTTTCCCAGGTATCTCCTGCTTGTTTCCTTTATCTATGAATAGGAAATGGCTTAAAGGCACCTGTGTGATGAAGGTCCCAGGGGCAGCTGCCTGACTAGTGAATGCCTGATTCTGTGTTAACATGCTTTGTCAGATATTGGCAGAATCTGTTCTCTTCTTTTGCCTTTTCAGCCAGGGTACCATTGACAGCCTGGCTACCCATTTATAGAAATGTTGTCCATCAAACTGTGAGGAAGGACAATAGTGTTTTTCTGTGGCCAGTGACTGTGGGAAACTTTTCTTTGGCTATTCAGGCAATTTTTGTTGCTTGCTCTGAAGAGGAGAGACTGATGAGTGCAAAAAGTACAATTAAGCAAAGCCAGACTTCAATTGAAGGCTCTAGTGTAGTCTGCTGTTCTCGGTATTTTTTTTTTTTTTTTTTAGAGGGGGAAAAAACCCTATGGGTTTTCACGTTGCTGTGTGGCATTCAGCAGGGGGCTATTACAATCCTAAATTTTTTTTTCTAGACCACCTAATTCTAAGTTAAAATTAAATGTAATGAGAGCCACTTGGAGTTCTGAATATTTTAAAGCATAATTCCCACAGAAGGGATTCGACCTAAACTGCAGTGAGCATCAGTTGGCTAATTATAGCTGCATTTTATATTACAGCAGGTGTCAGATGCAGTCATCTCAATAAAGTCCACATAATACTCTGGGAAATAACAAAGACTTTTCTTTGAATGTGGGTACTAATTTCTGCTAGGTGTCATATGAGCCTTGATACTTCTTGGCATTAATAAGAGCACTGCAGCACTCAGAAATGCTCTTTGCTTGGGATGAATTGATACTGTAAAGCACTTACCAGTCAGACTTGGCAGATGTCAGTAGTTAATACTTATGTTGCAGAGGTCGGAATATAATGCAAAGAGTCTTATGTAAATACTCTCAGATGATGGGCTGGTTTTGAGAAAGCGCCAGAGCACCGCACCAACTCACTTAATGAAAGTTAAATAGATAGCAGTGGGGTATCTGCATTTACTTTGGCTCCTGCTTTATTGCAAGTCCTCCAGAAGTGAAGGGCAGATGGTAAGGCAGTAAACTAGGTGAACAAAATACACTGGACTTGGATAAGGACTTGTTATGTTCACAGTACTTTCCTTGAATTCATGTGGGTGATTCAAATTACTGAAGTGATAGAGAGGGCAAAAGCATGCCTGAGGATAAGGACTCCTGTACATATCCAACAGATAAAAAATAATTTTAATTTAGAAAATATGTCCACCTTTGAAATATAATTGGACAATAGGATAGGCCAAAGGGATGTCACTTTAAAATCATGACAATTGTCCTGCACTTTTCCATTCTTCTAGGAGATTTAGAGTTCATCCAATCTTTTGTTGTCACATTGGATCAGAGCAAATGAGATCAAAATGGAGGACCTATTAAAATCTTATTATGAAATACCAAGTAGAATATGACAAATGTGAATGCTTTACATGCATTCCACTCTGGAATCAACAGTGTTTACTTTAAATCTAATTCAGAGCTAACAAAGCAAAGGCAGTGTCCTTAATTATAATACCCCAAATCAGCTCTGGGTTCTCATTTTGGCATGTTATGGTTTATGTACATCTCATAGCAAACCCTGTAGGGTGCTGTCGGCAATTAGGCAGGACTTCAGGGAGTTTAACATTCATTCAACATTGATTCAATCAAAAATCGAGCACTGGTGTGAACAAAGCACTGTTAAGCCCAGCATTGGAATCTACAATGGGAAAGAGGACACAGAGTCTGTCCCCAGAGTGCTGACCATCTACTCACAAAAACAACATCTCTCCAGGCTCTTTTGAAGATTTCTGCTAATTTTCATTTAGATTAGATATATCCATGGATTTTGATATAGTCCAGGACAAAATTGTGAAGTAGTGTGAAAAGTCACACAGAAATCACTAAAAGGAGCACAAGTAATCTGCTAATGACAATTGTTTTCTTATAGTACTCAATAAAGTCTCAATTAATTTCTTTTTTTTCTTACAATAAATATAGTGTTTTTTTATTACAGAAAATTTAGGAAACACATATAAGATAGAAAAAAGAAAATAATCCATAATTCTACTGCCTCTTAGACAACATTATTAATATTTTGGTGTGTATAAAGCTTATTCTTCATTCTTCATTTATATACATGTAAAATGTATATGTCCATTTTAAATTATGGGATTAGACTATTTGGTAAATATATTTTAAAGCAAACCTTATGATATATTTAGAATATCTTTTTGTATTATAATATATTCTTCCAAAACATAATTTTTACTGATTACATAATAGTCTAGTACATGGATATGCCATACTTTATTTTTAAATTTTCTATTATTGTACCTTTAGCTTATTTCCAATTTTTTGCTGGTATAAACCATGCTGTAGTGAACACTCTTGTAGCTAGATTTTTTTCCTAAATCCATGATAATTTGCTTATTCCTGGTAGTGGAAATGCTGGATCAAGTGCAGTTTTAATTAAAGATATAGATTTTAAGACACTTGTCATAAAAAAGAAAAATATATTTCATAGGAAATTCTTTATTGCTTTCCATCTAGGTATGAGATTTTAATTGTTGAGAGAATTTAAAGTAAAAAAAGCAAGAGCTTAGTTTAAAACACTAAATTGTGAATAAAACAAGGTATTTCCATCTAACTAGGAAATTGATCAGCTATTATCTGATTAAGAAACAGGCAGCCATAGGTAGCTTCTGTAAGCCATAAGATTTTCAGTATAAACAGGATCTACACAATGAACTATAAATACGCAGTGCCTGGCAGCACAGTGTGAATAGCCAAGGTACTGGGGCCATTATTTAAACTTTTATGTGGAAAGAGTTCTGCTATATGTTTAAACATTATATATACCTAGAAAGAGAGTTCTGGCGCACACTGAAATATTATGCATATATACATTAATTGGTAGTGTGGCTATAATATCATGAATTTAAATAAGGAGTTAAAAGGCCATTGCTCTTGCACTGCTTCCAATTTAAGCCATCCAATTTTAATTGGCCTTCACAGTGGCTTAGAAATCTTTTGGTACATCAATGTTTACCATGCTTCACATAATGATTATTCCAAGCCTTCATTCTCCCCCAGGCTAATCCAGGAAAACTCAGAAGAACCAGAGAAAGACTAAAGGCACTAAATTGTATGTTTTGCATTGATAGCAAAATAATGTATATTTTACTTTAATAGAAAATTAGGGACAGTTAGTGATCTTGGAAACACTGTTAGGCTTTAACTGTTTTCCAAGTAGAGTACTGTAACTGTAGTCATTGAACCTAAAGAAGTGGGAGAAGTTAGATGATCATATTAATCCTTCATCTAATCCTCACTGAGAGCTGAGAGTATTCCTGCTTTGGAATATTTTGTTAAGTGTCTATGTCCTACCTTAGTGGTGCATTCTGTAATTTAATAGAGTCTCTTAAGTCCCTTAAGTGTTTTCACACAGTAGACACAAATTGGTATAGTTGCCTAAAATTTGTCATTGCTACAGCAGCCTGTCTGGGCTACCTGTCTACCTGCTTTTGGGAGACCAGTTCTCTTCCACTCCTAGACATTAGTGGATTTTAATAGCTGGGTGTAGTCATGGAAAGAGTAACTCTGGGCATACCCTGAGATACGGTCCCTAAGGAGTAGCATCAGAGGCTTCACACTGTCGGGGAATATAAACTTTACTAAAATAATCCAGCCAGTCCAAATAAACAAGCAAATAACAATAACAGACTCCAGAGAGGGAGACCATTACCTGTATTATGTAATCCTCCTTCCTAGACATGATGATTGATTCAGGGAAAAATACCCAAGCAGGACCCCAGAAAGCCATCCCTGGTATGTTTTATAATGGGAGATATTGGATAAGATTTCTCTCCTCTCTGAGAAGATTTGAAGATGTGACCTTAGGCTGCTGGCAGCCATGCCCCCTATCCTACACAGAAACTGCCTGCAATGGGAGAGAACAAAGCCAACATGGAAGAGAGAAAGAGAACAAGAGGCAAAGAGTAAGGGGTAAGATCAAGAGAGGGAATGCATGTGAGAAACAGCTGGGCAGACAGACTGATTCACCTGATTCTAGGTATCCTGAAGGCCAGCCTTAGTGCCTCTCCTCTTGTGGTATAGTTATATAAGCACTTAACATCTTCTTTTTTTTTCTTTTACATGAACTAATTAGAATTGGGGTTCTATTACTTTTGTAACAGAGCAGGACCCTATGGGGCCTTCCCAGGACAGAAAGACCCTCCCCATGCCCTCTGCCTGCCTCCTGTCTGTAGAAAAACTTTAGCTAAAAATAAATTTAATCAGAGAAGTGAGAAAATGCAGAAGCAAAGAAAAGCAGTCAAACAAGACAAAATAATAATAGTTTAGCCATTAAACAAAATCAAGGACCTTTAGTTCCTCCTCAAGGGTATTCTGAGGCATATCTGTTGAGCAGATTTGCAGATACTGAAACCCTCACAAGGTGGAAGAATTTAACTACATGATGACCAGATTGTAGCTATGACCTAAGCTGCTCCATCTTACACAATTCCAAGAACTGTCCTCAAAGACATAGGAACACACCAAGCCTGGAAATGAAGATTGATTGTACTAAAAAAAACCAAGATGACACTGATCAGACCACTGCATGACCAATTTCAAGATGACTGTCAGAGCTGACTGTGCCATTCTACACATAGCCCCCTCCATCTGCCTATATGTCCCTAAAAGCTCTGGCCCCCTGGCTGGCAGTGGGGAGTTGGCTTTTGGACATGAGTCTGCCTTCTCCCCAGGTTCCAGGCCTCCTGAATAAAACAAGCTTTCCTTTCCTACCAACACTTCTCTCTTGAGTATTGGCTTTCCAGCGGCAAGCAGCTTAACCTAAGTCCAGAACACTTTCATACAGAGTCCTCGCTAAAACACATTCTAAATTTGTTTCTTACTTGTGTACCCTCAGTAAAATCTCTAGAGTTTACAATGAAAACTTAGAAGTGGATTCCTCTCCCCAGAGCTCTTAGTAGGGAACTGAAGAGAAATATTGACAAAAAGTTTACACTTGATAGTCCAAAAAACCTTCTAGTTTTTGTTTTAGTCACTATATAGTCCTCATTTAAGTTTTAGTTTTCAGATTAATTAATCCTGTTATGCATTCTATAATCACTTATTGATGTTTTTCTATGTGCACAAGGTAGTCATAAGTACTGTAGCTCCCCAACCTTGAAGAGGCTTCCAACTTGGTAATAATCATGATAGCAAATACTTACATAACTGGAAATTGTTCTAAGTGGTTGACACATTTAATCCACACCATAACCCTATGAAACAGGAGTTATTATTGCCTCCGGTTTATGGATAAGGAGGCTGAATCACAGAGGCTATGAGTAGCTTGTCCACTGTCTCACAGCTACTAAGTGATAGAGCTGGGGTTTGAACCTGAGCTGTGCAGCCCGAGCCCAAGCTCTTAATCTCTACTCTGCCACCTCTTCTAGTAGTAAAGACTAAAACTTTATAACAAGACGTCTTTACATAAGAAAGTAAGGTAGAGTCATCCAGTCATATTCTTTATATAGTAAGTTTCAGCTGCAGCAGATCTTAATTGTGCTGGCATAAAATGAATGTATAAGTTAAAGTATTTACATATGCAGAAACATCTATAACATGTAGATAAACAGCTTTATTTACATGTTTAGCAATTAAACCTTCTCCTTATGAACACAAGCTTCTCTAGTGTTTTCTAACATTTAACCACTTATCTTCTGATTCCAAAAAGGATGCATTTATTTTAAATATATAGAAAATACAGAAAATCTTAAAAATCACCCAGAATTTCACCACCAATATATACCCAGTGATAACATTTATTATTTAGTTCATGGTATAATCTTATAATTTTTATTTCTGTTAGGTAGGACAGTAATACTAGTGAGTGCTATTTCTTTATTTCACCAAGTATGAGAATGTTGGTTCTAATACATATCATGAAGTTTCTATTCCAATTTGGCTTTAAAGGGATGCTTTTCAGTATAGGGTTTTTTGATAATTTGCATTGAGATTGGTTGATGTAACACCCAGCTGCATTAACATAATTCCTAGAAATTAAGAGTGTGCACTAACTGTACATTTCACAGCTGTTATACCTCATTTAATTCAGTGCATGTTGCCCATAAGCAAGGCAAATAGGCCACTCCTTATTTGAGAAGCACCAAATTTCTTTAAGAAATAATTCTCTCTACCTTTTGTTAGAAATATTACTTTTTTAAAAGACTGAAGGCATTTGATTTTTAAGACTTCATTATTAAAACGTGAGTATTATAGAATCTTAATAATCCTAACTAGTGTCAACAAATGTCTTTTTAACATGTTAACTGGAATTAGTTGAGTTAGTGCTCTGGAAAGGAAACCAGTATCTGGGAGTGAGAAGAATGGAAATTTAATCTAACAGTCAAGTGGCTTGGGTTCAAATTCAGCCTCTACTATCCTGATTGCATTCAACTTCTCTGTACCTAGTTTCCATGTCTAGAGAGTAGGAAGCATTGTTATTAGTTATTAACTATTATTACTATTTTTGATCATAGATCTACATTAGATGATTTAATACATGTAAGGTGCCAAGAATATTATTTTAACAAAAATTTTTAGTGCAGGACACTTAAGGTACTGAGGATTCAGCAGTGAACAGAAGAGATTTTTTTTAAAGTCCCTGATCAAAAAAAATAATGCAAAAGGTGGATAAGTTTGGGGGTGGAGAATTCAGTGTTAAGTAGGGTGGTGAAAGAAAGTCTTGCTAAAAAGATGATTCTTGAGCAATCATCTGAATGAGGAGAGGGAGTAAACCATGCAAATATCTGGGGAAAGGGAGTTCTTTCTAGGCAGAGGGAACAGATAGTACAAAGGTCCTGGGAAAAGTTGCAATTATGGATAATGTAAAAGAACTCTGATATGTAGAAGCTCAGAAATGTATATGGGCTATGGGTCATGCTTATAAAAAAAATGCAGCTAAGCAGTTAAGAAGTTAAAATTTTAGTTTAAAATTTTAAAATTTTGTGAGATTAATTTCTGGTGTGACAGCATGAGAAGCTCTGTTGACTTGCTCTCCAGTGAAATGGTCAAAACTGGTCAAAATTATTATTTAAAACTGGTCAAAATTACAAACAACAAAGAAACAAACAAAAATAGACCATTCAAAGCCTCTGGAAATGGTCTTAAGGGCAAATGGCAAATGAAAAAAACATTTATTCAAGAAAATCTAGGTTAAAAAAAATTAGATAAGAAAGACAAGTCTGCAGTATTTGAAAGAGACCACACCCTTCCTCTCTCCTCCCAAATCAGTGAGGCAAAGACTCCACTCCAGCCCAGAGGACAGGGCTTCCTCTCCTCCCAGCTCCCAGATGGAGGACTTTCTTCCTGGGACTAGCAGGACTTCAGCATTTTTCACTCTGCCCCTAACTGCCTGTTGCTGAGGCTAAGTCCTGAGTCTGTGCAGTCAAGAGGTGAGGGATCCCTTCTGCCCAACCCGCAGCTGTGGAACACAGGCTCTACCTTCAGAGTGGCATGCTGGAAAATGCTAGGGCCCTCATAACTCTTCCCCCAGTTCCTGAGGTGATGGTTCCATACCAGAAGAAGCAAGTTAAGAGGACCTCATTGTCCCTATGCCCAGGCCCAGAGCCCTGGCTCAGAGAGTTTGCCTCAGGGGGTGGGGGGGAGAGGCAGGCCATGAACCAGATAGCTCCTAATCTCTTCCCAAAGGAACAGAATTCATTTGCCACAGAAAGTGGAAAAGTTAAGCCTAAGGGTGCTCTTAGGAATAGTAGAGGGGTAATGGAAGGCAATTGGGAGGAGATCTGATTTATGAATCTAATGAAGATACAGCCAAGACTGAGGCTGGCTAGTGTGCAGGGGAGAAAGGAGAATAAAACAGCTGGAAGGAGCCCTCCTGGAGTCAGAACAAATATCAAACACTGACATCAGAAACTACTCCTTCAAAGGAGCCACAATTTGATTGTATTCATTTGTACAGGAATTAATTCCCCAGGGCATTGTTGAAAACAGTAGAGTAATCAGCTAGCAATTAGTGAAGTATAACAGCTGGGTGTACTCAGAGAAAGAGGGGCTGTGAGCATCCCCAAAGTTGTACTTCCTTGAGAAGCAACATCAGCAGCTTAACACTGTGGGATAAAAACAGATTTCACTAAAATAATCAGCCTACCAATAAACAAAGAAATAAGCAAATAACAAGCACTAACAAGCCCACTGGGTGGGGGAAGGGGGGACGAACAGTACCCAGAGTTGCTGCGATATGTTATCTAAAATTTACAGTTTCAAAAAAAAATTGTGAGGCAGGGAGAGATAAAGGAAAACATAACTCATACACCAAGAAAAAGAAGCAGGAGCCATAAACTATGTGTAAAAGTGACTAGATATCAGATTTAATAGAAAAATATTTCAAAGTAGCCATTACATATACATTCACAGAACTAAAGGAAAGAATGACTAAAGAAGTAAAGGAAGGTATGATGACAGTGCTTATTGCTATTTCATATTTGATACCAAATATTTCATATTTGATACAATATGGTATCAAATATGAAATAGCAATAAGCGAAATTATAAAAACAAGAACCAAATGGAAATTCTGAAGTTGAAAACTAAAATAACTAAAATAAAATATTCACTAAAGGGGCTGTAAAGAATTGAATTGGCAGAAGTAAGAATTAGTGACCTTGAGGATAGACTGATAGAGATTATGAAGCTGAAGAACAGAGAGAAAAAAGCATGAAGAGAAATGAATAGAACCTCCAAGATGTGAGACACCATTAGATGTGCCAACATACAAGTAATGGGAGTATCAGAACGAGAGGAGAGAAAAGAGAAGAAAAAAATTCAAAAAATAATGACTGAAAACTTCCCAAATTTATTGGAAAACAATAACCTACACATCCAGGAAGCTCAACAAACTCCAAGTAGGATAAACTCAAAGAGACCCACAGATACAGCACAGTAAAAATGCTTAAAGTCAAAGACAAGGAGAAAATCTTGAAAGCAGCAAGATAAAAGAGACAAGTCAGTTATAAGGGAACATCAATAACATTATCGCTAACTTCTCAGCAGAAACAAAGGAGGCCAGAAGGCAGTGAGATAAATAGGTAAAGTACTAAAAGATTAAAAAAACAAAAAAAGGATCAACCAAGATGCCTATATCTAGCAATGCTACCTTTCAAAAATGAAGGTAAAATAAAGACTTTCTCAAATAAACAAAAACTGAGAGAACTTGCTGCCAGCAGACCCACCTTACAAGAAATACTAAAGGAAGTTCTTCAGGTTGAGAGCAAGTCACCCCAGACGGTTATTTAAATCCACACAAAGAGCATTGGTAAAGAACTCCTTGGAGTAATGGCTGATTTCAGCATTTGTGCCAAGGAAAGTACATGAGTCTTGATATCTTATTGTGTCAGAAAGGAAGAAAGTGCTCAAAGAATGATGGAGACATATTAAAAGAACACACAAGCCAACTCGAAGGAACTTGCACTGGATAAATCTGGGGCAATTTGAGTACCAGAACAAATAATTTTAGTAATTATTTATAACATATTGAATTAAATAGTAAACCATGAGTCCACAGTGATTAAATAAATAACTAAATTATTAAATTTAGTTATTAAATAAGTTGATCGATTGAAAGTGAGATGAGGAATGGGATATTTACATAATTTTAAAGCATCTCTCCACAAAACACTTATTAATCCCACAACGGAAAAGAGTAACTTTACAGTGAAGAAGCCCTGGCAGATATTACTTAATTCAAATAATCAATGTGAATATCAATAATAGGGCAAACATAAATCATGAGACACCAAGCAATGTGAAGAGTTCAACATCTCTGTTATTCTGGAAGAAGATTCCTTACCTGATCATGATTGAATCATAAGGGAACATTGGACAAATCCAAACTGAGGAACATTTTATAAAAACCCAACATGAGGAATATTCCATAAAGTAATTTTCAAAAGTGTCAAGGTCATTGTCATGGACACAACCTAAGGTGAACCCCCCTCCATGATCCCCCTCCTTTGGTGTTCACACTTTTGTGTAATCTCCTCCCTTTCAGTTTGAAAGGGCTATGACTTGCTTCTAACCAATAGGATATGGCAAAGGTGATGGATGTCACTCCACAATTACATATGATGTATATAAGATTCCATCTTATTAGCAGAGGTGCTGGAGACATTTCCCCTTATTGTCCCTGAAGTAAGTCGCTGTGAAGCAAGTGGCCATGTTGGAGAAGCTCACATGGCCAGAACTGTGGACAGCCTCTAGGAGCTAAGAGTGGTTTCCAGAAACTAAAGCCTCAATCCTGAAGCAGCAAGGAAACGAATTCTGCTAACAATCTGAGGGAGCTTGGAAGCAGATATTTCTCTGATTGGACCATAGCACTGGCTGACACATAGAATCCAGCCTGGTGAGACCCTTAAGCATAGAACTCAGTTAAACTGGACTGGATCCACATAACTTTGAAATTTTAAATGAGTAGAGTTTCAAGCTGCTAAGTTTGTGGCAATTGCTACACAGTGTAGAAAACTAATATAGTTATGAAAGTCAATTAAAGACTGAGAAACTGTTCCGGATTAAGGGGGACTAAGGTAATAGACAACTAAAAGCATTGCATGATTCTGACCTGGACTCTTCAGACAATTGGGAAAACTTTAAAGGCAACTAAGAATTAGATAGTAGTGGTATATCAATGTTATTTTCCTGATTTTGATGGCTATTTTGCAGTTAGGTAGGAGGAAACATGGTAGGAAATAAACATTAAAGTATTGAAGTGTGAAAAAAATTAGTTAATGAAGGTGTTTTTTCTTCACTTTGCCTAACAAGATTGACCATTTTTTCTCCTTAAGAAAGGAAGCATTGTGTCCTTCTACCTTTCTCCCAATGGTTAGGGAAGGGTATAAAATAGAGGGAATTAATATTTGGTGATCAATTACTAGGTACCACAATGGTAATATTCACTTCACACAAATTCTCTAATTTAATCCTTATGACATCAAATATCAGTAAATATCATTATCCCTACTTTATATAACAGGTAGATTGGATTATCATTCTTAATTCTTCACTGCCTCCCTCTGCCATGTGACTTTTCAACACCTCCCACAAAAGTAGGTAGGGTATATTTCCTCACCCCATTCACATGGAGATTAGTTGATGCAACTTACTTTGACCAAGGATATGTGGGCAGAAGTGAACCAAGGATTAAATGTGCTTTGTGTGAATTGGTTTCTTTCTTGTGCTTCTACTATTCACCATGAAAAGAACCTGCTACTATTCCAAGGAAAATAAGGAGAAACTAAAGTAGACCTGAACCTAACTTGAAGTCTGGGGCCAAACCAAGCCAATCCTGGCTGAGCCCAGTAGAATCATAATCTGTCCAAAGACTTTGTGAACAAGAAATATATGCGTAAACCATTGAAATCTTGGGGCTATTTGTTACATAACACTATTGCAGCAATAGCTGACTGACACACTGGCTCATATTCAAACTCTCAGTTAATGGGTTTGTCTGATTCTAAAACCTATCCTCATTATTACTTACTATATTACTACAACTCAACTAATAATATATTCGTGGGGGAAAAAAACCAACCTACTAGTGTTAATTGAAATCTTTTCAAAGCACCTTCATAAACTTATTTTTGCTTCCTACATTACAAATGTATACTTTTTTTTTTTTTTTTTTTTTTTTTTTTTTTTGCGGTACACGGGCCTCTCACTGTTGTGGCCTCTCCTGTTACGGAGCACAGGCTCCGGATGCGCAGGCTCAGCGGCCATGGCTCATGGGCCTGGCCGCTCCGTGGCATGTGGGATCTTCCCGGACCGGGGCACGAACCCATGTCCCCTGCATCGGCAGGTGGACTCCCAACCACTGCGCCACCAGGGAAGCCCCAAATGTATACTTTTTAACCATCATCTTTTAATAGTGTCCATAGGCATTTGTCACAAAGTGGAATAAACTTGATATATCTAAAGTGATAACTTTAGGACTGAGCTATCTTGGTATAGACTATATTGGTCACAGTTCTTAAATGGGAAGTTTTTAAATGATTAGAATCTATACTGTTGAAAGTATGTTATGATTAGGATATATACTTAGATTAGTTAATATATTTTAGGATAGTGCCAAAGAGTTATGATCCAAAGAATTAAATCTTCAGGTTGTCCGTGGGGATTTAAAAATTCTTCAGGTAAATTTCAATAGGTAGAAGAGAAGCCTGTGGTGCCCTGTGTTGCATACCCTCAGCCTACCTCTGGTTATAACCATGGCTATGGCGGACAGTAGATGCAAGTTCAGACTCATATTTCTCACTTCAGCATGCACTGTGTTTCATCTTTCTGCTCCATTGTCTTCTCCAAAAATACAGGAGGTTCCTGGACTGATCTGCAAAGGCAGTCCAGAAGTGAGGGGAGCTAATTCCTCCAGGGCACTCTCAACCAATGGGGGCAAGGGCAGTGGATAAATGCTCTAGCCTTCTGCCTTTGGGATGGACAATTCTGGAAAGCATTCTGTATATTTCTCAAAGATCCAGGTGTAATGGATCTACATTTGCCCAGCAACCATCTTGATAACACACCTTTTACTGCCATCTTCTCCTCAGTCCCACTCTCACCATTCCTTTACTCTTTCCTAGAATCATCTCCCAAGTAAACTACCTGCACCCAAATTCTTGTCTTATCTGGGGGGAACCCAAACTAAAACAAAGGCATTTCCCAGAAACTAAGGATCAAATACTCCTCCCCCAAACCAGTATGAGTTTGCATAGAGCAGGGGAGATTAGAAAGGCAAGATTAGAGCTCAGTGGGTGCGACTCCCGTATTTTGTTACTTGGGTCACGTTGCCAGATCGCCAGTTGGCACCAAGAATGCACTAGTTTCACACACTGATCTTGAAAAGCTCCCTGGCTACATTTCTACTTATTGGCACCTACTTGCCTCTGTTTTTATTGTGTGGACATACAGCTATGACCCCTTACAGTACTAAGGAGGAATGACCTCTAATGCTCAAATCCTCACTCTGTGACTCACTAGATAATTTTGGACCTGCCACAAAGCCTCAGTTTCCACATCTGGAGAGAGAGGATAATAATTCCAACCTCATTAATTTATTTAAAGACAAAATGAACATCATGTAAGTAAAAGTGCTTTATGGATTGTAAAAGACTTAAAAAAAAAGAAAACACTGGAGCTGGCATAGTATATTCATTAAGAGTAATAGGAGTAAAACTACCTGAGTCCAACTTACTAGTTGTGTAAGTTTGTGCAAATGACTCTTTGTGCCTCAGATTCCTCATCACTTAATGGGGACAATAACAATACGTACTCCAGAGGGTTCTTGAGAAGATAAAATGAGGTGATGCAATGTAAAGAATTAACAGAGCACCTGAATCACAGTAGTTAATAAATGTTAAATATTAGTATTGTTATTACTAGATACTTGTATAATTAAACAAGTTATTAAGCATCTAAAATAAGCAAAGCTCTGCACAGGAAACAATATTGTGTTATTGTATTATATTATAAGCAGCTAATGTTACATATCCTGATGAATACAGCCATGTACTCAGATATGCACAATACCAAACAGTATGTATAGAATGTTGGTGGAGGGCTAGAGTTGAACTGGGCGGGCATTGAGGGGTGGTTACTATCTTGGTAATATGAGATGGGGGCTGAGTGTTTTAGTCAGTGAGAGGTGTATAAGCAAAGCCACAGATGTGGGAGTGTCGTGGGAATTAAGGCTAGACTAACGTGTTGGGTTCAGGTTGTGAAGAGTCCAGAATGGCAGGCCCTAGGGTCTGGATTCTCTCTGGAGAGAGCCACTGAAGGACTTCTGAGAAAAGTGATGTGAACAGAGCACCATGTTAGGGAAATTAATTTGGTGGTGGTTTGTGTAAACGAACAACAGTGAGCAGGCTTAGATACCAAGACATCACTGGGAAGAAAAGTGTGGTACTCCAGTAGTGAAGGGATAAGGGCCTGAATCAAAGCAGAGCAGTGGAACCAGAAAAGTCAAGACAGATGTGAGAGGCACGTTGTGGAACAAGAGGGTTAGGTGTCCTTTACCTTTTACTCATAGAAAAGAGCTTACCTACCTGGTTCACCTCAACACATAGCAACCAATATACAAATAACCAGAGATTTGTACACAGCTATGCAGTACATTTATCCCTATGGTACACTTTTGTGGGGTTTGCAAAAGGTCACCTTTCCACTGTAAGGCTGATGCTTTATCATTCTGAAGTGCTTTGAAAGGTGACCCAGAAACATAAACAGTGAGTTAATAATAGATAGTGGCATGTGTACACATTCCTTGAGAAGTAACTACTACTTCTGAACTATCCATGAAGTTAGATTGACCCTGTAACCATTACTGCAGAATTGCCTGTGAGAAGTATTATTATTCCTGTTTTACAGATGAGAACATAAAGGCACAAAATGAGAATTTTACGAATCCTGTCCATCCTTCCAGTCTTAGCTTGAATGTCATCTCTCCCTGAGGACTTTTCAGAGCCGAGAAGCAATCTGAACTCCTAAACACTTGTTTATAGAGTCTTTTATGATATTTAGAGTTTGTATTAGATTCATTTGTGTACATGTTTGATCTCATTTATTGGATCATAAGTTTTTTTAAGATAGAGGCTATTGTCTTCATCTCTGTATTCCCCGTAGAGCATAGTCCTAGTGTCTGACACATAGTAGGGGGCTCAATAAATGTTTGTTGAATTGATTGAAGTATGAACACTAATCAGGCCTTGTCTGCTATGGGTATGGTTATTTGAATGTGTAATTGGTAGCTTCCCCATGGATCCCTTCAAGAGCGTGTTGATACCTTAGCAGCTCTTTGAAGTTCTGGTGCATTTAATTAAATGTGTAATCTTTTTAGAGTTCTTATACCAAGAAGATAGATTGCATATTATAATGTATTCACTGTTCATTCCAAAAAAGACCTATGCATTTATTTAAGTATTCAGTTAACAAAGACACTAAAGATGAGAAATAACTGAGCTTCAATGTATTAACCAATTCCAGTCTCCCTAAAATTAGATATTTTAAGATCTTCTCTGATCTATTTCATATTCCCTTTTTCCCCCGTTTTGGTCAGAAAGGATCCCTTCCTAGGTAATTCCACATGATTCTATTTTTTTGTTGTTGTTTTTACTTTGTGTAAGAATTTTTTTTTTTTTAATGCTTGGGTCTGGTTCTCTGGACCATGGTTTATCGAGAAGATCTGTTTTAAGCCAAGGAGAGTTTACTTATGTGGGATGGAGCCAGGAGGGGGAGTGTGTCTTGCAGACAATAGTGCAGCTCCAGCCTCATGGACTGATGTTGCTGTTGGGGCTCTAGGCTCCCAGCCCTCTTTAAGGGTAGATCTTCTGTACCTTCCATCATACGGCCTTCCAGCTGCCAGAATTTCTAGGCTTTGGGATACAGTAAAACTGGTTTCCTAAAAGGCATTGTGGTACTAGGGCACTGTTTCTCAAACAAGGCTGATCAGAAGACTGACTTAAGAGTGCTTGTAAAAAATTGTATTCTCAGGCTCCATCCTCCAATCTACTTCCTAGAAGCTTCAGAGGAAGAGCCTGGAATATCTGTTTTTTAACCAAACACCTCAAATTTAATCTTGTGATCAGGCAAATTGGGACACTTTCATGTAGTGACTGAAAATAACTGGCTCTAGTAGCTTTCACTTACTGGCTATGGGACTCTTAAGGAAGATACTTTTCCTCTCTGATTTGGTTTCCTCAACTGTAAAATGGGGATAATTATAGTATCTACCTATTATTAGAGAGGATTAAAATAAATGATAATGTATATTAAAGGTTTAGCATAGTATCTGGGACATAGAAAGCACTCAATAAATGTCAGCTATGTAGTAAACCTTTCTCTCCTTTTATTATAGGCAATCTTTTTTTTCATTTTTCCAGCTTTACTGACATATGATTGACATACAACACTGTACAAGTTTATGGTGTACAGCATAATGACTTGACTTATGTATATTGTGAAATAATTACCAAAATAACTTTAGTTTACACCCATCATCTCATATAGACACACAAAATTTTTTTTTAATTTTTTCCTTATGATGAGAACTGTTAGTATCTACTCTCAACAATTTTCAAATATTTCATACAGCAGTGCTAAATATATTTCATCATGTTGTACATGAAACCTCTAGTACTTATCTATCTTATAACTGGAAGTTTGTACCTTTTGACCATATTCATACAATTTCCCCTCCCCCCCATTCCCTGCCTATTGTAACCACAAATCTGATTACTTTTCCTATGAATTTTGTTTGTTTTTTAGTTTTTACATATAAATGAGATTGTACAGTATTGTCTTGCTCTACGTGATTTATTTCATTTAGCATAATGTCCTCGAGGTTCACCCATGTTGTTGCAAATAGCAGGATTTCCTTCTTTTCATGGTTTAATAATATTCCATTCTTATTATAGGCAATCTTGCTTTCGAGAGGATGTTGTACATCCCTAGGTCACTTTATCCAGGAAATCTTTCCCGTCTAATTAGAAGAGACTCTCTCAAGTTCCATCCTTACTAAACATGCAGTGTCTCTCCTAGGAGACCATAGTCTTTTAGAATTGGAAAGGACTTAGAGATGTACTATCTTATACCCTAATGTCATTTGCTTATTTCTCATCCATTTCTTAATCATTTTCAGTGAACTGTCTATTTATGTGTTGCTGTAAATTACCCTTCTAGGGACATCTCCCGCCTACTTTCCACTTACACTGGGAGACCTGAGTGACCTCCACACCCAGAAAATGCCTCGATCTGCTTGTTCCTTTTATGGTTATAGGGTTTGCCCCTCCACTAACATCTTTTCATGGTAGCTTTGCCTCCCCTGCCCAAAGAGACGTGTGTCCTGAACTTTAAACCAACACGTTTTCCTCATTACTAGTAATGTGAGAGTCAACGTTAATAAACTTTTGTTATATGTTTGCCTAGTTTTCTGTCTATTCATCTAAATCAGTGTTGCCTCTATTAGACTGTATATTCCTGAAAGTCAGGGATTTTCATTTTTTCACATTGTCTTATGGAAAAATGCCACACAGCTGCATATTAAATGCACAAAAAATATGATCTGATGTTGGAGACATGGAGTTGGAGTTGACTTAGACTATGATATTGTCTTTGTTTCAGTAAAATTCTCTTGATCCTAAAGTATATTTGCCTGATTCCTTTTCACTTTAAAAACAATTTAATGCACAATCTTTGTCTCTGCATTTCTCTAATTTTAAGAACTTTGTGTGTGCTAATTTGTCAAGCAAAACTGTAACAAACATCTCCTGGAAATTTAGAATGCAGAATTTTGAGGCATTCATTTGCTTTTCTTGGCATTTACTTCCTTAAAGAAGTCAAGAAATTATTGAAGCATGACTTTTTCATTCCAGAGACTCTATTGGCTATCCTTAATCAAGCTGTGCTTTTCTCAGTGTTCCCCATTTAATCTCCTAAAATACTTCCTAAGACTTTGCCCCCTACAATGGAATCAAAACTAAATGGTCTGTAATTTCCTCAAGTGTTCCCAGATCCTGTTGTAAATAATGACATTGTGCTGGCCACTTTCCAGTCTGAATGAAGTGACCTTGTGAAAATGTCTGCTCACTCTTCTAAAATGTCTTTTTCTACTTTCTGTAGGGCTCTTGGATACAGCTTGGCAAACAATACCTATTCCAAGAAACACCATTCTTCACCTCAGTCATGTTATTTCCTTCACATAGACAGTACTGTATCCAGAGCTAAAGGACTTATGTTTAAAAGTTAATTAATATTTTAAAATAAGGAATTATAGGTGCACTGTGGCAGAAGGCCAGACCAGACGACCTATGAATATCTGAATTAACAGAAAGAAAATCTATTGTTGTTTTGTAAACTCTAAGAAGATGTGAACTTCCATCCAGTCAGATAGTTTTTATTGTAATCATGTTCAATACCACATTTTTTTAAGGAAAGAAACCATTTCCTACTTTATAATACAAAAACATTTAAAATTACTTATTTCAGGCTGACAGAAAAGGAGTATTTCACCTTACTGGTAAAGATAGATCTTTCTGAGCAATTATGTTGCACTCAAATGAGAAATATGTGATGTTCTGGATGTCCCGATGCTTGCCCTCTGCACCCCACCACAGGTCAAAAAAAAAAAAAAAAAAGAATTAGGACATCTGGCAAGGCTCAAGAAAAAGCAGCTAAACTCACTGAAGGGACAGGGTACTTCTCACATGCAGACAGACTAAAAATACAAAAACCTATTAGTGTGAAATAACAAAAGCTGAAAGGAGAGAAGTAACTGGGACCTCTGCTGAATTCCCAGCTATGTGGGACCACCGGCTTGACGAGCTAATTAAAATTAGAAACCCCATTTTTGTTTATGGCCTACATGTGTATACAAGTTTTATAAGTTAGATACAAGTGCTGCAACTAAGAGTAGTTTAACAGATGGAGATATTGGGAGTTTTCAACCAGATGGCAGTGATTTTATTATTTTCTTTAAGAAAAACCAAGGGGTAATAAACTTGGGAGAGTGTTTTGAACTTCAGAAATCAAATCAAAATTTGATGACATTTTTGGGGGAGTTTGTAAAACTAGCTAACAAGCCGGCAAAGTTTTTTCCTCATAAAATAGGAGCAAAATAACAATTTTTTTAAAAATTTGGTTGTTTGTTTTCGATTTTGAGGAAAGCAATTGCTTCTGCTTGTGCTTTCATAACTATAAACATCACATGCATTAGTAGGGGGTCAGTGTGTACTCATGTACCTTCCCTCAGCACTGTACAGCTCTAGCAAACACGTACAACACAGTATGCTCCATTGTAGGAGATTGGCAGCAAGGTCCTATTTAATTAACTAATTAAATGACTACACCTAAATTAGCATTATTAGGTCTTTTATAATGATTGTCGAAGCACTGTAAATTAATTTTCTTACTGGCTATGACCATCATTTGCTGCTATCACAGTATTAAGAGATAATGCCATGCACAGTAGGAAATCTCTATCGGCAGAAAATGAACATGGTCATCCTTGGATCACCAATTAGGAAACCTATTGTGTAGCAAAAACATCATGTCTAGGCTGTAATATGATCAAATAACCATTAATTACCTTCACTAGTGAGAATTACCTTCTTTGTTGAAGAAATATTGCATTCCATATTATAGTTCAAAAATGTCGGGAGAAACCAGCAACAAAAACATCAATTTCTAAAAATGATACATGTAATCCAAATCACATTAACCTAACATGCTCCATGTCAGGTTAAATTAACATAAGCTTTGTTACTGAGCCTCAATAATATAACTTACGTCTTAGCCTTTAGATGTATTGATTAAATGGGTCATCCTCACCTGCCTACAAATACGAATATAATCCAACTGTACTGTTCTCTAGGAAACCAAATGGTAAAAATCCCTGATAAATATCCAATCCAGATTCATGATAACTGAGAGCCTGTTTCCTTGACTAATACAGAGATGACAGAACGAAGATAAGCAAGTCCCTGGATCCCGTGTACGTGTGCGTGTCTGTGTGTGTGTGTGTGTGTGTGTGTGTGTGTGTGTGTGTGTGTATCCATGTGTGTGAATATGCATGCTTCCTATGATCAGGGTCCAGGAACTTTCATGAGATCCTCAGGCCATCTGTGACAGAAACCCCTCCCCCTCTCCCTCCAAAGGGGCGTTGGAAGGCTCACGTGCACTTACTGTGGAGCACAGGAGTTGTGCACGACTGCACTGTTTAGCAGCCATGAATGAACCTGAGTGCCAACGTGAGGCCTCAGCCTCGATCAGCATGGCCGTTACAGTTCCACTGGGCAGGGGTATGGTGTAATGGTCAGGAGAGGGGGCCCTGGATTAGGTTGCCAGGGTTGGTCCCAAGTCCTACCCTTTACAAGCTGTATCCCCTCAGATAAAGTACCTGAACTTCTCTGTGGCTCAATTTTGCTCATCTTTAAAATATTACCCACCTCGGGGGGACGGAGGAAGATGGCGGAAGAGTAAGACGCAGAGATCACTTTCCTCCCCACAGATACATCAGAAATTCATCTACACGTGGAACAACTCCTACAGAACACCTACTGAACGCTGACAGAAGACCTCAGACCCCCCAAAAGGCAAGAAACTCCCCACATACCTGGGTAGGGCAAAAGAAAAAAGAATAAACAGAGACAAAAGGATAGGGACGGGACCTGCACCAGTGGGAGGGAGCCGTGAAGGAGGAAAGGTTTCCACACACTACAAGCCCCTTCGCGGGCGGAGACTGCGGGTGGTGGAGGGGGAAAGCTTCGGAGTAGCGGAGGAGAGCACAGCAACAGGGGTGCGGAGGGCAAAGCAGAGAGATTCTGGCAGAGGATCAGTGCCCTCAGGCACACACCAGCCCGAGAGGCTTGTCTGCTCGGCCGCCGGGGCGGGCGGGCCTGGGAGCTGAGGCTCGGGTATCGGCTTTCAGTCGGAGCGCAGGGAGAGGACTGGGGATGGCGGCAGGAGGAGAGCCTGAAGGGGTTAGTGCACCACGGCTAGCCCGGAGGGAATCCTGGGAAAAAGTCTGGAGCTGCCGAAGAGGCAAGAGACTTTTTCTTCCCTTTAATTTCCTGGTGCGCGAGGAGAGGGCAATAAGAGTGCTGCTTAAAGAAACTCCAGAGACGGGCGCGAGCCACGGCTAAAGGCGCGGACCCCGGAGACGGGCGTGGGACGCTGGGGCTGCTGCTGCCGCCGCCACAAGGCCTGTGTGCGAGCGCAGGTCACTGTCCACCCCCCCTTCCGGGGAGCCTGTGCAGCCCGCCACTGCCGGGGTCCCGGGACCCAGGGACGGCTTCCCCGGGAAAGCGCACGGAGCGCCACGGGCTGCTGCAACGTCACGCCGGCCTCTGCTGCCGCAGGCCCGCCCCGCACTGCGTGCCCCTCCCTCCCCTCGGCCTGAGTGAGCCAGAGCCCCCGAATCAGCGGCTCCTTTAAACCCGTCCTGTCTGAGCAAAGAACGGACACCCTCCAGCGACCTACGCGCAGAGGCGGGGCCAGGTCCAAGGCTGAGACCCGGGAGCTGTGAGAGCAGAGAAGAGACAGGGAAATCTCTCTGTGCAGCCTCGGAGGCAGTGGATTAGAGCTCCACGGTCTGCTTCATGTGCCCTGCGTCTCTGGAGTACATGAATGGACAGTGAATCATCCCAAATTGAGGAGGTGGACTTTGAGGACAAGATTTAAGATTTTTTCCCCTTTTCCTCTTTTTACAACGAATTATCCCAAATTAAGGAGGTGGAGTTTGAGAGCAAGATTTCAGACTTTTTCCCCTTTTCCTCTTTTTACAACAAATTATCCCAAATTGAGGAGGTGGACTTTGAGAGCACGATTTTTGATTTTTTCCCCCTGTTATTTTTTGTGAATGTGTATGTGTATGCTTCTGTGTGAGATTTTCTCTGTATAGCTTTGCTTCCACCATATGTCCCAGGGTTCTATCTGTCCGTTTTTTTTTCAATAATTACTTTTTTATTTTAATAACGCTACTATATTTTATACTTTATTCTATTTTACTTTATCTTCTCTTTTTTTCCTACCTTCCCTTCCTCCCTCCCTCCGCCCCTCCCTTCTTTCTTTCTCTTTCTTTCCTTCCTCCCTCCGTCCCTCCCTCCTGTCTTTCTTTCTTTCTTCCTTCCTTCCTTTCTTTCCTTCTTCCTTTCTTTCTCTCTATCTTTCTTTCTTCTACTAATTCTTTCTTTCTACTTTTTCTCCCTTTTATTCTGAGCCGGGTAGATGAAAGGCTCTTGGTGCTGCAGCCAGGAGTCAGTGCTGTGTCTCTGAAGTGGGAGAGCCAAATTCAGGACACGGGTCCACAAGAGACCTCCCAGCTCCACATAATATCAAGTGGCGAAAATCTCCCAGAGATCTCCATCTCAACACCAGCACCCAGCTTCAGTCAACGACCAGCAAGCTACAGTGCTGGTCACCCTATGCCAAGCAACTAGCAAGACAGGAACATAACCCCACCCATTAGCAGAGAGACTGCCTAAAAACATAATAAGGCCACAGGCACCCCAAAACACACCACCAGACGTGGACCTGTCTACCAGAAAGACAAGATCGAGCCTCAACCACCAGAACACAGGCACTAGTCCCCCCCCACCAGGAAGCCTACACAACCTACTGAAACAACCTTAGCCACTGGGGACAGACACCAAAAACAACGGGAACTACGAACCTGCAGCCTGCAAAAAGGAGACCCCAAACACAGTAAGATAAGCAAAATGAGAAGACAGAAAAACACACAGCAGGTGAAGGAGCAAGATAAAAACCTACCAGACCTAAAAAATGAAGAGGTAATAGGCAGTCTACTTGAAAAAGAATTCAGAATAATGATAGTAAAGATGACCCAAGATTCTATTTCCAAGATCCAAAATCTTGGAAATAGAATAGACAAAATGCAAGAAACAGTTAACAAGGACATAGAAGAACTAAAGATGAATCAAGCATCGATTAAAAACTCAATAAATGAAAAATACTCTAGATGGGATCAATAGCAGAATAACTGAGGCAGAAGAACGGATAAGTGAGGTGGAAAATAAAATAGTGGAAATAACTGACGCAGAGCAAAATAAAGAAAAAAGAATGAAAAGAACAGAGGACAGTCTCAGAGACCTCTGGGACAACATTAAATGCACCAACATTCGAATTATAGGGGTTCCAGAAGAAGAAGAGAAGAAGAAAGGGACTGAGAAAATATTTGAAGAGATTATAGTTGAAAACTTCCCTAATACGGGAAAGGAAATAGTTAATCAAGTCCAGGAGGCACAGAGAGTCCCATACAGAATAAATCCAAGGAGAAATACGCCAAGACACATATTAATCAAGCTGTCAAAAATTAAACACAAAGAAATCATATTAAAAGCAGCAAGGGAAAAACAACAAATAACACACAAGGGAATCCCCATCAGGTTAACAGCTGATCTCTCAGCAGAAACTCTACAAGCCAGAAGGGAGTGGCAGGACATAATTAAAGTGATGAAGGAGAGAAACCTGCAACCAAGATTACTCTACCCAGCAAGGATCTCATTCAGATTTGATGGAGAAATTAAAACCTTTACAGACAAGCAAAAGCTGAGAGAGTTCAGCACCACCAAACCAGCTTTACAACAAATGCTAAAGGAACTTCTCTAGGCAAGAAACACAACAGAAGGAAAAGACCTACAATAACGAACCCAAAAACAATTAAGGAAATGGGAATAGGAACATACATATCAATAATTACCTTAAATGTAAATGGACTAAATGCTCCCAGCAAAAGACACAGAGTGGCTGAATGGATACAAAAACAAGACCCATATATATGCTGTCTACAAGAGACCCACTTCAGACCTAGAGACACATACAGATTGAAAGTAAGGGGATGGAAAAAGATATTCCATGCAAATGGAAATCAAAAGAAAGCTGGAGTAGCAATTCTTATATCAGACAAAATAGACTTTAAAATAAAGACTATTAGAAGAGACAAAGAAGGACACTACATAATGATAAAGGGATCGATCCAAGAAGATATAACAATTGTAAATATTTATGCACCAAACATAGGAGCACCTCAGTACATAAGGCAAATACTAACAGCCATAAAAGGAGAAATCGACAGTAACACACTCATAGTAGGGGACTTTAACACCCCACTTTCACCAATGGACAGATCATCCAAAATGAAAATAAATAAGGAAACACAAGCTTTAAAAGATACATTAAACAAGGTGGACTTAATTGATATTTATAGGACATTCCATCCAAAAACAACAGAATACACATTTTTCTCAAGCGCTCATGGAACATTCTCCAGGATAGATCATATCTTGGGTCACAAATCAAGCCTTGGTAAATTTAAGAAAATTGAAATTGTATCAAGTATCTTTTCGGACCACAGTGCTATAAGACTAGACATCAATTACAGGAAAAGATCTGTAAAAAATACAAACACATGGAGGCTAAACAATACACTACTCAATAACGAAGTGATCACTGAAGAAATCAAAGAGGAAATAAAAAAATACCTAGAAACAAATGACAATGGAGACACGACGACCCAAAACCTATGGGACACAGCAAAAGCAGTTCTAAGGGGGAAGTTTATAGCAATACAATCCCACCTTAAGAAACAGGAAACATCTCGAGTAAACAATGTGACCCTGCACCTAAAGCAATTAGAGAAAGAAGAACAAAAAACCCCCAAAGTTAGAAGAAGGAAAGAAATCATAAAGATCAGATCAGAAATAAATGAAAAAGAAATGAAGGAAACGATAGCAAAGATCAATAAAACTAAAAGCTGGTTCTTTGAGAAGATAAACAAAATTGATAAACCATTAGCCAGACTCATCAAGAAAAAAAGAGAGAAGACTCAAATCAATAGAATTAGAAATGAAAAAGGAGAAGTAACAACTGACACTGCAGGAATACAAAAGATCATGAGAGATTACTACAAGCAACTCTATGCCAATAAAATGGACAACCTGGAAGAAATGGACAAATTCTTAGAAATGCACAACCTGCCAAGACTGAATCAGGAAGAAATAGAAAATATGAACAGACCAATCACAAGCACTGAAATTGAAACTGTGGTTAAAAATCTTCCAACAAACAAAAGCCCAGGACCAGATGGCTTCACAGGCGAATTCTATCAAGCATTTAGAGAAGAGCTAACACCTATCCTTCTGAAACTCTTCCAAAATATAGCAGAGGGAGGAGCACTCCCAAACTCATTCTACGAGGCCACCATCACCTTGATACCAAAACCAGGCAAGGATGTCACAAAGAAAGAAAATTACAGGCCAATATCACTGATGAACATAGATGCAAAAATCCTTAACAAAATACTAGCAAACAGAATCCAACAGCACATTAAAAGGATCATACAGCATGATCAAGTGGGGTTTATTCCAGGAATGCAAGGATTCTTCAATATATGCAAATCAATCAATGTGATACACCATATTAACAAATTGAAGAAGATAAACCATATGATCATCTCAATAGATGCAGAGAAAGCTTTCGACAAAATTCAACACCCATTTATGATAAAAACCCTGCAGAAAGTAGGCATAGAGGGAACTTTCCTCAACATAATAAAGGCCATATATGACAAACCCACAGCCAACATCATCCTCAATGGTGAAAAACTGAAACCATTTCCACTAAGATCAGGAACAAGACAAGGCTGCCCACTCTCACCACTCTTATTCAAGTTAGTTTTGGAAGTTTTAGCCACAGCAATCAGAGAAGAAAAGGAAATAAAAGGAATCCAACTTGGAAAAGAAGAAGTAAAGCTGTCACTGTTTGCAGATGA
This sequence comes from Mesoplodon mirus, assembly GCF_964341445.2. Classification (NCBI taxonomy): domain Eukaryota; kingdom Metazoa; phylum Chordata; class Mammalia; order Artiodactyla; family Ziphiidae; genus Mesoplodon; species Mesoplodon mirus. The sequence continues at coordinate 126,323,806 of NC_138979.1, forward strand.
CATGATACTATACATAGAGAATCCTAAAGATGCCACCAGAAAACTACTAGAGCTAATCAATGAATTTGGTAAAGTAGCAGGATACAAAATTAATGCACAGAAATCTCTGGCATTCCTGTACACTAATGATGAAAAATCTGAAAGTGAAGTTAAGAAAACACTCCCATTTACCATTTCAACAAAAAGAATAAAATATCTAGGAATAAATCTACCTAAGGAGACAAAAGACCTGTATGCAGAAAATTATAAGACACTGATGAAAGAAATTAAAGATGATACAAATAGATGGAGAGATATACCATGCTCCTGGATTGGAAGAATCAATATTGTGAAAATGACTCTACTACCCAAAGCAATCTACAGATTCAATGCAATCCCTATCAAACTACCACTGGCATTTTTCACAGAACTAGAACAAAAAATTTCAAAATTTGTTTGGAAAAACAAAAGACCCTGAATAGCCAAAGCAATCTTGAGAACAAAAAACGGAGCTGGAGGAATCAGGCTCCCTGACTTCAGACTACACTACAAAGCTACAGTAATCAAGGCAGTGTGGTACTGGCACAAAAACAGAAAGATAGATCAATGGAACAGGATAGAAAGCCCAGAGATAAACCCACGCACATATGGTCAACTTATCTTTGATAAAGGAGGCAGGAATGTACAGTGGAGAAAGGACAGCCTCTTCAATAAGTGGTGCTGGGAAAACTGGACAGGGACATGTAAAAGTATGAGATTAGATCATTCCCTGACACCATACACAAAAATAAGCTCAAAGTGGATTAAAGACCTAAATGTAAGGCGAGAAACTATCAAACTCTTAGAGGAAAACATAGGCAGAACACTCTATGACATAAATCACAGCAAGATCCTTTTGGACCCACCTCCTAGAGAAATGGAAATAAAAACAAAGATAAACAAATGGGACCTAATGAAACTTCAAAGCTTTTGCACAGCAAAGGAAACCATAAACAAGACCAAAAGACAACCCTCAGAATGGGAGAAAATATTTGCAAATGAAGCAACTGACGAAGGATTAATCTCCAAAATTTATAAGCAGCTCATGCAGCTCAACAGCAAAAAAACAAACAACCCAATCCAAAAATGGGCAGAAGACCTAAATAGGCATTTCTCCAAAGAAGATATACAGACTGCCAACAAACACATGAAAGAATGCTCAACATCATTAATCATTAGAGAAATGCAAATCAAAACTACAATGAGATATCATCTCACACCAGTCAGAATGGCCATCATCAAGAAATCTAGAAACAATAAATGCTGGAGAGGGTGTGGAGAAAAGGGAACACTCTTGCACTGCTGGTGGGACTGTGAATTGGTACAGCCACTATGGAGAAAAGTATGGAGGTTCCTTAAAAAACTAAAAATAGAACTACCATATGACCCAGCAATCCCACTACTAGGCATATACCCTGAGAAAACCATAATTCAAAAAGAGACATGTACCAAAATGTTCATTGCAGCTCTATTCACAATAGCCCGGAGATGGAAACAACCTAAGTGTCCATCATCCGATGAATGGATAAAGAAGATGTGGCACATATATACAATGGAATATTACTCAGCCATAAAAACAAATGAAACTGAGCTATTTGTAATGAGGCGGATAGACCTAGAGTCTGTCATACAGAGTGAAGTAAGTCAGAAAGAGAAAGACAAATACCGTATGCTAACACATATATATGGAATTTAAGAAAAAACAATGTCATGAAGAACCTAGGGGTAAAACGGGAATAAAGACACAGACCTACTAGAGAATGGACTTGAGGATATGGGGAGGGGGAAGGGTAAGCTGTGACAAAGTGAAAGAGCGGCATGGACATATATACACTACCAAACGTAAGGTAGATAGCTAGTGGGAAGCAGCCGCATAGCACAGGGAGATCAGCTCGGTGCCTTGTGGCCGCCTGGAGGGGTGGGATGGGGAGGGTGGGAGGGAGACGCAAGAGGGAGGGGATATGGAAACATATGTATATGTATAGCTGATTAAATTTGTTATAAGGCAAAAAATTTAAAAAAAAAAAAAAAAAACAAATGAAACTGAGCTATTTGTAATGAGGCGGATAGACCTAGAGTCTGTCATACAGAGTGAAGTAAGTCAGAAAGAGAAAGACAAATACCGTATGCTAACACATATATATGGAATTTAAGAAAAAACAATGTCATGAAGAACCTAGGGGTAAAACGGGAATAAAGACACAGACCTACTTGAAAATGGACTTGAGGATATGGGGAGGGGGAATGGTAAGCTGTGACAAAGCAAAAGAGAGGCATGGACATATATACAGTACCAAACGTAAGGTAGATAGATAGTGGGAAGCAGCCGCAGAGCACAGGGAGATCAGCTCGGTGCTTTGTGACCGCCTGGAGGGGTGGGATAGGGAGGGTGTGAGGAGGGAGACGCAAGAGGGAAGGGATGGGGGAACAGATGTATATGTATGACTGATTCACTTTGTTATAAAGCAGAAACCAATAAAAAAAATAATACCCACCTCAAAAGTTTGCTGTGATTATATATATTCTCAGGGAGTTTCTGGTGATCTACACAACAGAAACCATAAAATGAAAGACTAATAAATTTGTCTATGCAAAAATTCAAGTCACTGCAGGACTAAATTATCAAAACCTAAAATAACATAAAATGATATTTATTTAAACATAATCCAGCAAGGGCCTTCCCTGGTGGTGCAGTGGTTGAGAATCCGCCTGCCAGTGCAGGGGACACAGGTTCGAGCCCTGGTCTGGGAAGATCCCACATGCCGCAGAGCAACTGGGCCTGTGAGCCACAATTACTGAGCCTGCGTGTCTGGAGCCTGTGCTCCGCAACAAGAGAGGCCGCGACAGTGAGAGGCCCCCGCTCGCCGCAACTAGAGAAAGCCCTCGCACAGAAAGGAAGACTCAACACAGCCAAAAATAAATAAATAAATAAATAAATAAATAAATAAATAATATTAATAATAATCCAGCAGGGCACAGGGATAGAAGTAATGCAGGGAGGGGTGATAGTAAATGAATTGTTTGTCTATATATTGATAATGCTGGGTATTTGACCCATAAAAATTTGTTAATCTATTCTATTTTTGTATATGTTTGAAATTTTCTGAGATAAAACATTAAAAAAATAAAAACATAAAAATACCATAGATAATATCAGAAAAATGATGACGAATTAAGGGAAAAATATTTGTAAGACATATAATACTAACGGGCTAATTCCCCTAATATATAAAGAGGTCAAACAAATTGATTTAAAAAGTCAAGAAAAACCAACATAGAAATAGAACCAGAACAGAAAATAAACACAATTATAGAAAAAAGGAAAACTATATATAATAATAATATATAAAATATATTATTTTATGCTTATAAAACATTTTATATTATTTATTTTAAACTATATTTAAACTTTAAATTAAATTTTAACTAATTTAAATATTATAAATTTTATTTATATTTTATGAAATAAAATTTGATTATATTTAAAATATATCAAGTAATGCTCATTTTACTCATAATAGGAGAATTATAAATTAAAACAACAGTGAAAATCCATTTTTGACCTATCAAATTGGCAAAGGTCAGAAAGTTTGATAATACATTGTGGGTAAAAATATAAAGTAGAATAACTTCTTTGGAGAGCAATTTTACAAAATCTGTGAAAAGTTAAAATGCACATTCCATTTAATCCATCAATTCTATTTCTAGAAATTAGCTTACAGATACACTCACACATGAGTTGAAAGCAAAACATGTAAGGATATTAAATATAGGTGACTGTAATGGCAAAAGATTTACAACACCCTAAACATCTATTGGGAAGGAACTGGTTAAATAGATTATAGCACATCCATATAATGGAATACTAAGAAGCAGTTTAAAAGAATGAGGCAGCTCCAGAATATGAGATGATCTCTAACACACTGAAAATGGACAAAAAATCCAGGAGTAGAACAGTATATTAGTACATGACCATCGGTGTAAAAAGAGTATATATAACATATATATATATATACTTCCATATACATAGAATAGGACTCTTTAGAAGGATATACAAAAAACCAGTAGCAATGGTTGCTTCAGGAGAGGGAAACGAGGTAGAGGAAAATATAGACAGGGGAAGGAGTCCTACTCTTCACTGTATACCCTTCTGTTTCTTTAAACTTTGTTACCATGGGCATGTACTAGCTATTTATAGATGTATTTTTCACATTTAAGTGTTTAGAACTGTGTTGGCATGTACTGAATGCTCAATAAATGTTATCTACTCTTATTATTGTTACTTCACTGTTACTCCAGCCTCCATTTCAGGCCTTCCACTACACCATGGCACATACCTTTTTACAACAACCAACCCCCAAATATGCCCCGTGCTTTGCTATTTCCATACTTAAATTCATGTGCTTACCTCCTCTTTGAAGTTCCCTTGTGCACCTGTTGAAATTCTACTTACCCTTCAAGGCCCAATTCAAATACTGCCTCCTCCTGAATTATATAATAGCTGTGTAATCTTGAGAAATTTATGTAACTGCTTAAGCCTCGGTTTTCACATCTGTTAAATGGAAGGTAACCATAGAAACTGTAAGGATTAAATGTGATAAGACAAGTAAATCTACTCATGCATTTATCCAACATCTAGTTCTTGATCACCTATTTTGTGCAGGTGCTGTGATATCCTTTAGGGCTAGAACCAGGAAAAAACTGACAATATCTCTGCCCTCATGAAGCTCACAGTCTAGAAGGGAAATTTCCACTCTTGATAGATGTTATGGCACAGGGTGTGAAAGTACAGAGGAGGGGTAACTATCCAAGAAAGACAAATCCTCGGGGGAGAAAGAGTTGAGTTGGAAGGAAAGTCAGAAACAAAAATCTTCTTTTAGGGCTTCCCTGGTGGTGCAGTGGTTGAGAGTCCGCCTGCCGATGCAGGGAACACGGGTTCGTGCCCCGGTCCGGGAAGATCCCACATGCCGCGGAGCGGCTGGGCCCGTGAGCCATGGCCGCTGGGCCTGCGTGTCCGGAGCCTGTGCTCCGCAACGGGAGAGGCCACAACAGTGAGAGGTCCGCGTACCGCAAAAAAAAAGAAAAAAAAATGTTCTTTTAACTTTGAGCGACCCCAAAGAAGTTATAAGCAGGGAGGAGCAGAGAATTTAGAAAGATTAGTCTTGGCACCGCTCATGTTTGTGACCGTCTTGGGTCATTGGTCTCTATGCTTCTGGTAAACGAAAACAATCCACAGATTGGGGACAGTGTTCCTCCTGCCCTTAGCCCTGAACTCTCAAGGAAATAGTCCTCCTGCTGCCCCAAGCCTACAAGCCTCCACGAAACCAAGCCCTCCAGACCACAACACAGAAAAATTAAGTTCTTAACTGAAGAATCAGGCAGTTCTCCAAATGGTGCCACAGGAAGAAATAAAAGCTTAATTTAGAGCTTCCCTTGTCACCACCAAGGGACACTGCCTTCCAGAATTAAGAGTCCCAAAGGGTAGTGCCTCCCACCCCTCCCACCGGCCGCCCCTGCCAGAGGTGCACTCCCCGCCTGAGTTCTCTCTCCTCGCTCTGGTCACCCCACCACAACCCCATCTCCAACCTCTCTTCAAGTCTTTCAGCTGCATGATCCCCACTGCTCTCTCTGGGGCCAATCCTCCCTTACCTTTCAGGAAGAAGCTTCTTCCTCTGGCTCCTTACGGCACTTGAAACTCATCAAGCAAGGCCTCAGGCATGACCCAGGTGTGAGTTGAAGTTCACCACTCAGTCCGTAGCATTTAGAGGAGTATTTTTGTTCCCTGAAGAAAACAGAATGACAATGTTGTCTCCCCACTGGTGCGAGATGTGTCATCGATGAAGTCAGGTGCAGCTTGTAATAACAATCACTCACTTTCTTAGGCTAATTCTCCATAAAGGAAATAATATTTCTCCTATCAGCCAGGTTTTGGCTTTGATCTTCAAGGACCACCACTACCATCAACCCCAGCTATCATTATGCTGAGAAACATATTCTTACAACTGAGGCCTGACAGCTGTACGAAAGCAACCACTTGAACTAGTTGGAAGTATGGATGCTAGTTCCAATAAAAGCCAATAAGATCCTTTTGACTCTAGATATCTTTCTGATGGAGGTAAAGAGAAAGGTTTGCCAGTTCACACAGCCACAGTTGAATAACATCTCTTTCAAGAATTTAATTTTGGTTTGCCTTTTTTTTTTCTTTTTTTGAGGGAAAGTCAAACACACACACACCAAAGATAAAAAGTAAACGAATAAACAAAATACCCACCTCTGAGCCAAAAATGAAACTGTGACTCTCCAGAGAATCCTAGAGTAAGCACAGGGGTCTCCACCTGATGTCTACAACCATGCCCAGCTGAAACAAGAGAGACTGTCACTCGTTTTGATCAAGTAGTACGAACTGGAGATATGATCAGTTTTCACAGCACACAGAATCATGTGTTGTCACAGTGATACCTGCCTGGGTAGGTGGGGAGAGCCACACGCAGAAGCGCCAGTCTGTCTTTAGAGGTGGGGGAAACCCAAAGCCTCTCTGAGCATGTGCAAGGCAACAGATTTATGCTGCCCTCTGCTGGTGAGCAGCTCTACTGCAAAGCTTTTACAGGGGAACAGGGCCTGGGTAGGCTGACTACTGCCCCATTCCCAGCCCCATTTCCCAGCAGCCTCAAAGAGAAATAACCTGCTAACCTTAGAAGATGAGGAGGGTGGGGCTGAGGTGAGAGTGGAGTGGGGGATGATATAGGCCAGGAGAAGCAGAAAGACCACACACCAGGGATGTGTCATTATTAGAATCCAATATAGCCCACAGGGTTATCTTTGCTTTGTATTTGCTTTGTGGAGAGAAATTTTCATTCGGACTCTCTTGTGACATTTGAGTTACTTAGTGCTGAATGCATTCTGTGATGTACTCAGAGAATGCATTCCACTAATGCTTCCCTAATTCATGAGGGCTGCTGTTTTACCAGTCACCATGATCCTTAATCAGTGGAGTTGTATAGCATGTAGATAGTTTGTAAAAGTGCTTAATAAAAATCATTTAATTCTAAATGACATGAGTGCACTTAACCCTAAAGATATTAAAACTGATTGTTTCATGTATTGCCATGAGTAAGTAGAAATTCAAAAATAAAAGCTTCCTGCACTTAAATCAAAGAGCACCAAGCTCATAGCCACTCGCTACAAGCACATGCATCAGTGTCATGAAGCTGGGCTATGATAAATTAACCCATTTCAAGCTTTTAAACTGTAAATATGAAGTACTTGAATTTGATCAGTGATGAGATACATAAGTGAGTTTTTCCAAGCAAAGTATTGTGTGTGACCTGATAGCCTATTGGAACCCTGTAGAGATCACCTATTGCTTATTTGCAGAGTCGGTGAGGGCAGCGGTAGGGCCAGCCACTGGCGTTTGGCAGGGCCAGTATGAGATGCTTGTCCAGACTCTAGCCTAGAGGCAGGTCTGGTCTGAGCCAATAGGAAGGCAGGTATTTTCATTGACTGCACTTTTCCCCTTGGGATTTCACCATAACTACATTCACACTTCCTTGACGCCTTTAGTATAGCCCTCAGCACAAGACCATGTCTGTAAGGAAACTTAATTATGGGCTTGATTACAGATCAAAATAAATTTTGGAGGGATATGCCTGTCAAATTTGCATTTGTCTTAACTAATCCTCCAACAATTTGCTAATTTTTTCTCAAATTGCCTGGTTAATATGATGCCATCAATACAGTGAATCCATATGATGTTCTGTGGAATATCCTCATTTTCTAGGTACCTTCGGATTATATTATGACGGAGGGTGGGAGAGTTAGCATAAGTCTTGGCCAAGAAGGTAAATGTATGCCATTATTTGTCCCATGCAATGCGCACCACTTTGATCCCACTCGCCAGGTCACTGGCTTCCTACCATGTACAAGGCTGTGCTAATTTCCCCTAGCAAGGATACTACCCCAGACGTAGCAGCTGCAGTTGATACTACTATTTGATTGAGTTTGTCATAGTGCACTGTCATCTTCTAGAATTCACCTACTTTTTGTATTGAGCCAGACTTGGGAATTAAATGGAGATATGATGAGGGCCACTGCCCCTGCATCCTTTACATCTCTAAGGGTGACATTAATCTCTGCCATTCACCCCAGGATGTGGTAATGCTGTTGATTAATAGCTTGGTAGGGGAGGAAGCAGGTTCAGAGGCTTCCACTTGGCCTTTCCAACTATGATATATCTTATTCCACAGAAGAATGAACCAAAAAGAAGGTTCTTCCAACTCCCAAAGATGTTCATTACAAATAAACATTCAGTGACTAGCAAAATGACCACTGGTTAGATCTCAGTTCCTGCTCAGGACCCCATTCTTCATCTGGTTTTTACACATTCCCCATTAATAAGAGGGTTATTCAAACACTTCAGGTCGCCAGGTATTGGTATCAATTGAAACCCCGTGTCCAACTGTCATCAAAATGTCTGGGTGTTTTGCATTATCCACACTACATTTACCTTAGTAAATGGCCATAGGTCCCACTGGGGAAGGCCTAGGGGGATCATTACTCTATATACCAGCCATGATGATACAGGGTCATAACCTCGAATTCAGTGAATGGATTCAGGATCTGAGAACCAGCTCAGGTCCAGAAAATAGGCAGAGAATCACTGTTTTTTGTTTTTTTTATTAGGGTGGCTGCTCTTAGCATCTTGATTATTTATCCTTGATTTCTTTTGAGTGTATAAATTAAGAAGTATCTTTGTCAGCTGTCCAGCCAGCCAGCCCCTGGGAACACCATGTGCTATGAACCATCTCTATCACTCTCTGAATGTCAGACCATGCTGGCTGCCACTCCAATCTGACTGCTCATTACAAGAACTGTGTTCATCTTGCTTCTGACAGTTAAGTGCCAACATCCTGCCTCAGGATACTATCAGCCCCATTCTACTATGACCAGTTTTGTAAGAAATTTTCTACTATGAGCTGTGGCCTACAGAGGACAGCCATCCCTGAGCTTTTCAGTAATGCTAATGGCCTCCCCACCAGCACATTCCTTATCATTTTGGTAAATAGAGTGTCCTCCAGACCCTATCCATCAGTGCTTACTTCCAGTCTTACAGAGAATGTCTGTTCTGGAATGCCCATTTCTCTGTGTGTTTTGTTTCCACCTGTCCTGGACTTATTTAAATGTGGGCTCTTGCTTTTTCCAAGCTTCCTAGAGCACACGAGCACTGTCTCCTGGGGTCCTTGCCAGGAATAAAATAATCTGTGTCCCAGGCAAGTGTTCTTCTATTGAGAAACTCTTCTTTATCCAACTTAACATTCCACCCCCATTTTATCCAGAATCTTTAGGCTCCAGTCTCATAATACCATACTGGTTTCTGTCAATACATTTTGGCTAGGTCCCAAAGATCCTTCTGCATCTGATTCCTTTCCTCCCTTATAGGTCCAGCACTTCCCCAGCTGGGTTATGTTCGTGACTTGATCCTAGTGATTGGTCTGATGGCCAGGAGGGAAGGTGAGCATAGATCCTGAGCAGGACCTGTGTGATCTATTGAGCAGAGACCTCTGAGTCATCTTTGGGGTGTGGGAAGGGACACTAGCCTTTAGCAGGGAGGAGTGGCTCTCTTATGTAGGTCTAAAGGGTTCAAATTTGTCTGTGTTTTGAAAGTTCTTGAGTGCAGTGACCCAGGTGTCCCCATCTCAAGTCCCAGGATCCCACTCCTTCTCAGTCAGGGCCCTGAGGTTGGTGTAGGAGACTTGCTGGGGTTAAGAAGTCAGCCTTCATCTTTTACACTTAAAATAGGGTCCTGGTTCTGATCCTCAGCACTGTCTGCCCTGCAGCTGTGGGAACAGCCAAGGAGGCCCTCCGACTTTCACATTTCGCCCTTAACTGGTGATTAATTATCCCTCTACCTTTCATTGTCTTTCTCAAAAATATTGATAACAACCAGCAATAGTCAACAGATTCCACAGTCCTTAGAGGAGTACTTTTCCTGTTCCTCGCAAACACCTGAGAGTATGTACCTGTCAGTACATTCCCTTCTACTGGCACCTTCTCCAGTTCACTTCCGGTAAAAGTTCTAACAATTGCATTGATATAGCATGCCAGGCTTATCAGTCCTTCACTTAGCACCAATCATGGGGTCCTAATTACCAGCTGGACACTGCATAAACCAGCCTCAAAATCCTACTGTACAGTTTCCTGGACCATTCCTGGTACCAACTGTCTTAGGTTCCTGAGAAATAAACCCTGAGATAGAGATTTGCTTGCAGGATGTTTATTGGGGAATTTATTGAAACAACACCTGTAAGAAAGTGAGGGAAGCAGGATTGGGCAGAAGAAAAATTGAACTGCAATGTAGGTGTCACAGAGACTTCAGTCCACAGTTATCCCAAAGTGAGGCAAAGGGGCCAGGGTTTTGTAGCACTGCACTGGATGTGGACTGGCACTGGGCAGGGGGTATAACATTAGGCAAGACAGCTTCCCTTGGCTAGGTCAGGATTTCTCCACAATGGCACTATTATCTTTTTGGACCAGATAATTTCTTGTTGGGGCAAAGAGCTGTCCTGTGCATGATAGGATGGTTAGCAACATCTCTGGCCTCCACTTACTAAATGCCAGTAGCACTCCCCTCCTCACCACCAGCTAATCAAAATGCCTCCAGATACTGCCAGTGGCTCCTGGGGGTATAACTGCCCCCAGATGAGAGCCACTGAGCTGAGGGCATTTCACACAAGGAATGCAGCTGTGAGCCATTAGCAGTCAACAGCCCCGGAAGCCGGAGGAACAGTGCCTGCATCCTGGCATCCACTACATGCCCCAAGCTAAATCAATCAATCAAGAAATGTAAGAGGAAAATATATATTTTAAATAATGTAAGGTTTCAATGCTTTAATACCTAAATTTTCAATCTTTTTGGAATTTATTTTGGGTGTGATGTGAGGTAGGACACGCATTTCATTTTTATCAAAAATTACAATTCATTGTGTAATATTTTTAATTAAATATTGTTTCCTTGCTAGTTTGAAATGCCTCTCATCATACTGTAATTTCCAATATACACATGGGTCTGTTTTTGGACTTCTCATTCAGTTCTGAAGATCCATGTATCTATTTTGATACCAATACCCTGCTATTCTGAAATTATGAACTTATTTTTCTTTTCAATGTATTTTTCTTCCTCAGAATTTCTTAACTGTTATCACCCATTTATTCTTACAGATAAAACTTAACATTAACTAATAAATCCCCTAATCTCCAAAAACAATGATTTGGACGTTTATTAAAATTATATTACATTTACAGACTATTTCAGAGAGTGTTGATATATTTACAATATGAAGTTTTTCCTTCTAGGAACCTGGTATTTCTCTCCAATTATTCAATTTTTATTTTATGTACTTTAGTAAAGTTCTGTAGTTTTCTTCAGTACAGATTCTGAAGTCCAGTTTTGCACGTGTATGGGGGCTATTGTGTGTGAGTTTTTTTCTCATGTACAATAGCCCCCCACGTATTTTTGGACATTTTGATATTTTTGATGTTTTACCAGAAAATGATTGATTTTTATGCTTTTATGTTTGTTCCTCTTACTGAATTTATTAGTCTAATTGCTTTTAGATGATTCTTTTAGACTAAATAAAAATATCATCCTTCCCTCTGCAAACTTTATGCATCTTTTTAAATTTTTTTCTTGTGTGTTGCCTGGACCCTCCAGAAAAGCGCCACCTTCCTGACTTTAAAAGGAAGGCCTCTAATGTTTTCTATCGTTAAGTTTGATGTTTGTAGTCCCTTTCTGATAAATACGCTGTATCATTTGATCAACATTTTCTTCTCTTTCTAGTTTATTAGGGTTTTTAATTAAAATGCATGTTAAATTTGATCAATTGCCATTGGGATATTACTAAATTCATTATTGACCTAGAAGGTGGCTGGCAGAGTACCATTCATCTGGGGGAAGAAGTATACTGAGCATTGCATTGGGAAAGTAATTATCTCTGTCTTTCTCAAATGCCTACCATATATAAAGCCCCAAATATGAAAGGACATGTACTCCAACGTGAATGCTAGTGGGAACAAACTTTTAAGGAACACACTTGGGAAGGTTGGAGAAAATCCACTGTGCAACCACAGCCCTGTCTGAGGGCAAAGGAACCCCAAGAGGTACAGGCAGCAATGGCAGCAGCCCAAGATGAAGAAAAAGGGCCAAGTTGCAAGAATATTCTTTTGTAAGTACACTGGGTGCCTGGCCAGAGAAAGGGCTCTGGGACTAGTGGGGAGAGAACCTGCATGCATTTATCATGGTATTAGATGTAACCATGGCAGCCACATATAGAGCAAGTCCCCAAATAACTGGTGAGTTTCAAAACTCCAGTTCCCCTCCTTAGTGTCAGAGTCCATTGCCTGGAGAAAACAAACTTAGAAATTGAGATCAAAGACAGCCCTCTCAAGGAAATAGCAAAGAGAGGGCTTCCCTGGTGGCACAGTGGTTGAAAGTCTGCCTGCCAACGCAGGGGACACAGGTTCGTGTCCCGGTCCGGGAAGATCCCACATGCCACAGAGTGGCTAGGCCCATGAGCTATGGCTGCTGAGCCTGCGCATCCGGAGCCTGTGCTCCACAATGGGAGAGGCCACAACAGTGAGAGGCCCGCGTACCGCAAAAAAAAAAAAAAAAGCAAATAGAAAGTGAACTTTCAAGAAAACAAAATAAATAAAATATATGTGGGCATGATTAAAGTATCCTTGGTTGAAGTCCACTTGAAACTCAGGTCTTTATTATCTTGCTAACATTTCCATTTACTGTTTATATCATGTGTCAGTACTTAATAAGCTTGTATCTTTCTATGACTAGGTTATGCGGGCATATGAATTTCCACCAAATAAATAAATAAATAAAAGCTGTTATGTATAGGGCTTATATATATATATATATATATATATATATAGGCCCTATACTACCCAAAGCAGTCTACAGATTCAGTGCAATCCCCATTAAATTACCAGTGGCATTTTTCAAAACATTAGAACAAAAAGTTACAATTTGTATGCAAACACAAAAGACCCTGAATAGCCAAAGTAATGTTGAGAAAGAAAAACAGAGCTGGAGGAATCAAGCTCCCTGACTTCAGATTATACTACAAAGCTACAGTAATCAAAACGATAAGTTACTGGCACGGAAACAAAATATAGATCAATGGAACAAGATTGAAAGCCCAGAGATAAACCCACACACCGATGGGCACCTAATCTATGACAAAGGAGGCAAGAATATACAGTGGAGAAAAACAGTATCTTCAATAAGTGGTGCTGGGAAAACTGGACAGCTACATGTAAAAGAATGAAATTAGAACACTCCCTAACACCATACACAAAAATAAACTCAAAATGGATTAAAGACCTAAGTGTAAGGCCATATACTATAAAATTCTTAGAGAAAAACATAGGGAAAACACTCTGACATAAATCACAGCAATATCTTTTTTTTTAAGCAGTCATGTTGCTTTTTTTCTTTTATTTATTTTTTTATGCGGCAGGTTCTTATTAGTCATCAATTTTATACACATCAGTGTATACATGTCAATCCCCATCTCCCAATTCATCACACCACCAACAAAAACCCCTGCTGCTTTCCCCCCTTGGTGTCCATACGTTTGTTCTCTACATCTGTGTCTCTATTTCTGCCCTGCAAACCGGTTCATCTGAACCATTTTTCTATGTTCCACATATATGCGTTAATATACGATATTTGTTTTTCTCTTTCTGACTTACTTCACTCTGTATGACAGTCTCTAGATCCATCCAAGTCTCTACAAATGACCCAATTTCATTCCTTTTCATAGCTGAGTAATATTCCATTGTATATATCTTCTTTATCCACATCTTCTTTATCCATTCATCTGTCGATGGGCATTTAGGTTGCTTCCATGACCTGGCTATTGTAAATAGTGCTGCAATGAACATTGGAGTGCATGTGTCTTTTTGAATTATGGTTTTCTCTGGGTATATGCCCAGCGGTGGGTTGGCTGGGTCATACGGCAATTCTATTTTTAGTTTCTTAAGGAACCTCCATACTGTTCTCCAGACTGGCTCTATCAATTTACATTCCCACCAACAGTGCAAGAGGGTTCCCTTTTCTCCACACCCTCTCCAACATCCGCTGTTTGTAGATTTTCTGAGGATGCCCATTCTGACTGCTGTGAGGTGATACCTCATTGTATTTTGATTTGCATTTCTCTAATAATTAGTGATGCTGAATAGCTTTTCATGTGCTTCTTGGCCATCTGTATGTCTTCTTTGGAGAAAAGTCTATTTAGGTTTGCCCATTTGGGGATTGGGTTGTTTGTTTTTTTTAAATTGAGCTGTTTATATATTTTGGACATTAATCCTTTGTCCGTTGATTTGTTTGCAAATATTTTCTCCCATTCTAAGGGTTGTCTTTTCAGCTTGTTTATGGTTTCCTTTGCTGTGCAAAAACTTTTAAGTTTCATTAGGTCCCATTTGTTTACTTTTGTTTTTATTTCCATTACTCTAGGAGGTGGATCAAAAAAGATCTTGCTGGGCTTCCTTGGTGGTGCACTGGTTGAGAGTCTGCCGGCCAATGCAGGGGACACGGGTTCATGCCCCAGTCCGGGAAGATCCCACATGCCATGGAGTGTCTGGGCCCGTGAGCCATGGCTGCTGAGCCTGCACATCCGGAGCCTGTGTTCCACAATGGGAGAGGCCACAACAGTGAGAGGCCCGCATACTGCAAAAAAAAAAAAAAAAAAAAAGACCTTGCTGTGATTTATGTCAGAGTGTTCTTCCTATGTTTTCCTCTAAGAGTTTTATAGCGTCTGGTCTTAGATTTAGGTCTCTAATCCATTTTGAGTTTATTTTTCTGTATGGTGTTAGGGAGTGATCTAATTTTATTCTTCTACATGTAGCTGTCCAGTTTTCCCAGCACCACTTATTGAAGAGACTGTCTTTTCTCCATTGTATATCCTTGCCTCCTTTGTCATTGATTAGTTGACCATAGGTGCGTGGGTTTATCTCTGTGCTTTCTATCTTGTTCCATTGATCTATATTTTTGTTTTTCTGCCAGTACTATATCGTCTTGATTACTGTAGTTTTGTAGTATAGTCTGAAGTCAGGGAGCCTGATTCCTCCAGCTCCATTTTTTTCCCTCAAGACTGCTTTGGCTATTCGGGTTCTTTTTTGTCTCCATACAAATTTTAAGATTTTTTGTTCTAGGTCTGTAAAAAATGCCATTGGTAATGTGATAGGGATTGTGTTGAATCTGTAGATTGCTTTGGGTAGTAGTCATTTTCACAATATTGATTCTTCCAATCCAAGAACATGGTATATCTCTCCATCTGTTTGTATTATCTTTAATTTCTTTCATCAGTGTCTTACAGCTTTCTACATACAGATCTTTTTTCTCCCTAGGTAGGTTTATTCCTAGGTATTTTATTCTTTTTGTTGCAATGGTAAGTGGGAGTGTTTCCTTAATTTCTCTTTCAGATTTTTCATCATTAGTGTATAGGAATGCAAGAGATTTCTGTGCATTAATTTTGTATCCTGCAACTTTACCAAATTCATTGATTAGCTCTAGTAGTTTTCTGGTGGCATTTTTAGGATTCTCTACATATAGTATCATGTCATCTGCAAACAGTGACAGTTTTACTTCTTCTTTTCCAGTTTGTATTCCTTTTATTTGTTTTTCTTCTCTGATTGCTGTGGCTAAAACTTCCAATACTATGTAGAATAATAGTGGCGAGAGTGGACAACCTTGTCTTGTTCTTGATCTTAGAGGAAATGCTTTCAGTTTTTCACCATTGAGAATGATGTTTGCTGCGGGTTTGTCATATATGGCCTTTATTATGTTGGGGTAGTTTCCCTTTATGCCCACTTTCTGTAGGGTTTTATCATAAATGGGTGTTGAATTCTGTCAAAAGCTTTTTCTGTATCTATTGAGATGATCATATGGTTTTTCTTCTTCAATTTGTTAATATGGTATATCACATTGATTGATTCACATATACTGAAGAATTCTTGCATCCCTGGGATAAATCCCACTTGATCATGCCGTATGATCCTTTTAATGTGTTGTTGGATTCTGTTTGCTAGCATTTTGGTGAGGATTTTTGCATCTATATTCATCAGTGATATTGGTCTATAATATTCCTTTTTTGTAGTATCTTTGTCTGGTTTTGGTATCAGTGTGATGGTGGCCTCATAGAATGAGTTTGGGAGTGTTCCATCCTCTGCAAATTTTTGGAAGAGTTTCAGAAGTATGGGTGTTAGCTCTTCTCTAAATGTTTGATAGAATTTGCCTGTGAAGCCATCTGGTCCTGGACTTTTGTTTGTTGGAAGATTTTTAATCACAGTTTCAATTTCATTACTTGTGATTGGTCTGTTCATATTTTCTATTTCTTCCTGGTTCAGTCTTGGAAGGTTACACCTCTCTACAAATTTGTCCATTTCTTCCAGGTTGTCCATTTTATTGGCATAGAGTTGCTTGTAGTAGTCTCTTAGGATGCTTTGTATTTCTGTAGCGTCTGTTGTAACTTCTCCTTTTTCATTTCTAATTTTACTGATTTGAGTCCTCTCCCTCTTTTTCTTGGTGAGTCTGGCTAATGGTTTATCAATTTTGTTTATCTTCTCAAAGAACCAGCTTTTAGTTTTATTGATCTTTGCTCTTGTTTTCTTTGTTTCTATTTCACTTATTTCTGCTCTGATCTTTATGATTCCTCTCCTTCTGTTAACTCTGGGTTTTGTTTGTTCTTCTTTCTCTAGTTCCTTTAGGCATAAGGTTAGATTATTTATTTGAGATTTTTCTTGTTTCTTGAGGTAGGCTTGTATATCTATAAACTTCCCTCTTAGAACTGCTTTTGCTGTATCCCATAGGTTTTGGATCGTGTTTCCATTGTCATTTGTCTCTAGGTATTTTTTGCTTTCCTCTTTGATTTCTTCAGTGATCTCTTGGTTATTTAGTAACGTATTGTTTACCCTCCATGTGTTTGTGTTTTTTACATTTTTTCCTTGTAATTCATTTCTAACCTCATAGCATTGTGGTCAGAAAAGTTGCTTGATATGATTTCAATTTTCTTAAATTTACTGAGGCTTGATTTGTGACCCGAGATGTGATCTATCCTGGAGAATGTTCTGTGCGCACTTGAGAAGAAAGTGTAATCTGCTCTTTTGGGATGGAATGTCCTATAAATATCAATTAAATCTATCTGGTCTATTGTGTCATTTAAAGCTTGTGTTTCCTTATTAATTTTCTGTTTGGATGATCTGTCCTTTGGTGTAAGTGAGGTGTTAAAATCCCCCACTATTTTTGTGTTACTGTCAATTTCCTCTTATATAGCTGTTAGCAGTTGCCTTATGTAGTGACATGCTCCTATGTTGGGTGCATATATATTTATCATTGTTATATCTTCTTTTTGGATTGATCCCTTGATCATTATGTAGTGTCCTTCCTTGTCTCTTGTAACATTCTTTATTTTAAAGTCTATTTTATCTGATATGAGTATTGCTACTCCAGCTTTCTTTTTATTTCCATTTGCATGGAATATCTTTTTCCATCCCCTCACTTTCAGTCTGTATGTGTCCCTAGGTCTGAAGTGGGTCTCTTGTAGACAGCATATACATGGGTCTTGTTTTTGTATCCATTCAGCAAGCCTGTGTCTTTTGGTTGGAGCATTCAATCCACTCACGTTTAAAGTAATTATCAATATGTATGTTCCTATTACTATTTTCTTAATTGTTTTGGGTTTGGTTTTGTAGGTCTTTTTCTTCTCTTGTGTTTCCCACTCAGAGAAGTTCCTTCAGACTTTGTTGTAGAGCTGGTTTTGTGGTGCTGAATTCTCTTAGCTTTTGCTTGGCTGTAGAGCTATTGATTTCTCCATCAAATCTGAATGACATCCTTGCTGAATAGAGTAATTTTGGTTGTAGCTTCTTCCCTTTCATCACTTTAAGTATATCATGCCACTCCCTTCTGGCTTATAGAGTTTCTGCTGAAAAATCAACTGTTAACCTTATGGGAGTTCCCTTGTATGTTATTTGTCATTTTTCCCTTGCTGCTTTCAATAATTTTTCTTTGTCTTTAATTTTTGCCAATTTGATTACTATGTGTCTTGGCACGTTTCTCCTTGGGTTTATCCTGTATGGGACTCTCTACACTTCCTGGACTTGGGTGGTATTTCCTTTCCCATGTTAGGGAAGTTTTCAACTATAATCTCTTCAATATTTTCTCAGGTCCTTTTTCTCTCTCTTCTCCTTCTGGGACCCCTATAATGCGAATGTTGTTGCATATAATGTTGTCCCAGAGGTCTCTTAGGCTGTCTTCATTTCTTTTCATTCTTTTTTCTTTATTCTGTTCCACAGCAGTGAATTCCAGCATTCTGTCTTCCAGGTCACTTACCTGTTCTTCTGCCTCAGTTATTCTGCTATTGATTCCTTCTAGTGTAGTTTTCATTTCAGTTATTGTATTGTTCATTTCTCTATGTTTGTTCTTTAATTCTTCTAGATCTTTGTTAAACATTTCTTGCATCTTCTCGACCTTTATCTCCATTCTTTTTCTGAGGTCCTGGATCATCTTCACTATCATTATTCTGAATTCTTTTTCTGGAAGGTTGCCTATCTCCACTTCATTTAGTTGTTTTTCTGGGGTTTTATCTTGTTCCTTCATCTGGTACATAGCCCTCTGCCTTTTCATCTTGTCTATCTTTCTGTGAATGTGGTTTTTGTTCCACAGGCTGCAGGGTTGTATTTCTTCTTGCTTCTGCTGTCTGCCCTCTGGTGGATGAGGCTATATAAGAGGCTTGTGCAAGTTTCCTGATGGGAGGGACTGGTGGTGGGTAGAGCTGGATGTTGCTCTGGTGAGCAGGGCTCAGTAAAACTTTAATCCACTTGTCTGCTGATGGGTGGGGCTGGGTTCCCTCCCTGTTGGTTGTTTGGCCTGAGGTGACCCAACACTGGAGCCTACCTGGGCTCTTTTGTGGGGCTAATGGTGGACTCTGGGAGGGCTCAGGCCAAGGAGTACTTCCCAGAACTTCTGCTGCCAGTGTCCCTGTCCTCATGGTGAGACAGAGCCACCTCCGCCTCTGCAGGAGACCCTCCAACACTAGCAGGTAGGTCTGGTTCAGTCTCCTATGGGGTCACTGCTCCTTCCCCTAGGTTCCAATGTGCTCACTACTTTGTGTGTGCTCACCAAGAGTGGAGTCTCTGTTTTCCCCAGTCCTGTCAAAGTCCTGCAATCAAACCCCGCTAGCCTTCAATGTCTGATTCTCTAGGAATTCTTCCTCTCATTGATGGACCCCCAGGTTGGGAAGCCTACCATGGGGCTCAGAAACTTCACTCCAGTGGGTGGACTTCTGTGGTATAAGTGTTCTACAGTTTGTGAGTCACCCATCCAGGAGTTACGGGATTTGATTTTGTTGTGATTGTGCCCATCCTACCGTCTCACTGTGGCTTCTCCTTTGTCTTTGGATATGGGGTATCTTTTTTCGTGAGTTCCAGTGTCTTCCTGTCAATGAATGTTCAGCAGTTAGTTGTGATTCTGGTGTTCTCACAAGAGAGAGTGAGAGCACGTCCTTCTACTCTGCCATCTTGAACCAATCTCAGCAATATCTTTTTTGATCCACCTCTTAAGAGTAATGAAAATAAAAACAAACAAAAAAAATTGGACCTAATTAAACTTAAAAGCTTTGGCACAGCAAAGGAAACCATAAACAAGATGAAAAGACAACCCACAGAATGGGAGAAAACATTTGCAAACAAAGTGACCAACAGGGATTAATCTCCAAAATATACAAATAGCTCATGCAGCTCAATATAAAAAAAAACCCAACCCAATTAAAAAATGGATGAAAGATCTAAATAGACACTTCTCCAAAGAAGACATACAGATAGCCAATAGGCACGTGAAAAGATGCTCAACATCAGTAATTATTAGAGAAATGCAAATCAAAACTACAATGAGGTATCCCCTCACACCAGTCAGAATGGTCATCATCAAAAAATCTACAAATAATAAATGCTGGAGAGGGTGTGGAGAAAAAGGAACCCTCCTACTCTGTTGATGGGAATGTAAATTGGTACAACCATTATGGAGAACAGTATGGAGGTTCCTTAAAAAACTAAAAATAGAACTACCATGTGACCCAGCAATCCCACTCCTGGGCATATATCCAGAGAAAACCATAATTTGAAAAGATGCATGCACTCAGTGTTCATTGCAGCACTATTTACAATAGCCAAGACATGGAAGCAACCTGAATGTCCATCAACAGAGGAATGGATAAAGAAGATGTGGTACCTATATAAAATGGACTATTACTCAGCCATAAAAAAGAACAAAATAATGTCATCTGAAGCAACATGGATGGACCTAAAGATTACCGTACTAAGTGAAGTAAGTCAGAAAGACAAATATCATATGATATCACTTATATGTGGAACCTAAAAAAAAATAGTACAAACGAAGTTATTTACAAAATAGAAATCAAGTCACAGATGTAGAAAACAAACTCATGGTTACCAAAGGCGAGGGGGGTGCGAGGGATAAATTAGGAGACTGGGATTAACATATACAAACTACTATATATAAAATAGATAACTTATAAGAACCTACTGTATAGCACAGGGAGCTCTACTCAATATTCTGTAATAACTTGTGTGGGAAAAGAATCTAAAAAAGAATGGATATATGTATACAGTAAGTCCCCTACATAAGAACGAGTTCCGTTCCAAGAGCACAATCGTAAGTCCAATTTGTTCTTAAGTCCAACAAAATTAGCCTAGGTACCCAACTAACACAATCGGCTACACAGTACTGTACTATAATAGGTTTATAATACTTTTCACATAAATAATACATAAAAAACAAAGACAAAAATAAACATTTTTAACCTTACAGTACAGTACCTTGAAAAGTACAGTAGTACAGTACAGCAGCTGGCATACAGGGGCTGGCATCGAGTGAACAGGCAAGAAGAGTTACTGACCAGAGGAGGGAGAGGAGGTGGGAGATGGTAGAGCTGAAGGATCATCAGCAATAGGAGATGCAAGGCAAGCTGCAATCTCACTCATGCCTGATGGTGATGGCACAGGTTCTGGTTCCTTGCTGGATTCAATTCTATCTACCCTCTTGAAAAAATGATCCAGGGATGTCTGGGTTGTAGCTCTTCTTTTCTTGTCATAGATGACACAGTAGCACTGGATTGCATTCTGAACGGCTGCTGCAACCTTCCTGTACAGTTCTACACTCGGGTCCTGAGCCTCAAAAACTCACAGTGCCTCCTCAAATAAAGAAAATCCCCTTGCCATTTCCTGCATCGTGAATCTCTTCAGTTCTTCAGTTACTTCTCCTTCCTCTCGTCTCTCTTCATCCTTTCTCTGGGCCTCCAATTCCTGCCGCTTCTTAGCAGAACCAGCTACGTCACCACTGCTTTTACGCTTGCTTCCACACATCCTGGGCTTGAAATAAAGATACTGTACTACTGTACTCTATACAGTACAGTAAAGTATACAAAAGCACAACCACTTGTAGAGGATGCACGTATGTGACAGATACGGGAACTAACTTACTTGACTGGACATGTGAACGCACATTTGCATCTTTGAAAGTTCGCAACTTGAAGGTTCATATGTACGGGACTTACTGTATGTATAACTGATTCACTTTGCTGTACACCTGAAACTAACACAACATTGTAAATCAACTATACTCCAATTAAAAAAAAAATGTAAGCCAGCCTGGTCTTTTCTTCACTTGGTGAGGAGTCAAGGCAGCCAGGAAGCTCTGGGAAGGCTGGGACACCTCCATTTGGTTCTGTTCATTTTACGCAGCTGTGGTCAGGAGTACAAGAGGGAACTTAGAAAAGGTGTTAGAGGTAGGTATGCTTTAGGTCCCCTAAAAATGCCTTTATAATAGGAAACTGAAGCCTCTCAGAAACTGAACCCTCTTCTCAACTCCTTTTTGGTAGTTCTCACTAAGAAGACTTTTGTATTCTAAAGTGAGGGATAATAAGCAAACAACAAAACCAGTGCTCAGATGTGATACTGGGGCAAGAAACAAGGGCACATGGAAGGACCAAGTCAGTCAGCGAGGCCTGATAGTTTGACTCTCTAAATATCTCCGGCAATCATCTTCCCTTCCCGTTTGAATTTCCACCACTCTACTTCAGACCCTCCTCACTTCTCACCTTGCAGTTGAACAGCCAACACTCTACAGGCTCAGGAGAACTTTCCCTGTCCACCTGCCTTGTGTTCTCTGAGTATCTTCCTTAAATGCAGGCATGATCACATCACCGCTTAACAAACACCTCCCTACTTAACTGCAGTAGCATTTTCCAGAGTGGGGTCTGCATTAGTCATCGGTGGGGGGTGCTGATTTTAAAATGCTGATTCCAAGGCCTAACGCAGGAGGATCAAAGTCTCTGTGTGTGTGTGACATTTTCAAAACTCCCTAAGTAATTCTTCAGCGCATCACGATGAGAGAATTCCTGAGTCACAGTCTAAGTGTAGACTCCTCAGGGCAGGAGAGACCTATCAGAACCTGAAGGCTTGGCCTGTCTTCACAGCTTCCTCTCCTCCACTCACCCATTTTTTGTTACAGCTACACACAACTGAATCATATGTGTTGTGTTGAAACAGGGCAGGCATGCCCCCCATCTGTGCCTCTTCACTGCCTTCTTTTCCTCTGATTGCTAAAAGCCCTGTGTATCCCACTCCCTCCTCCTTGAAGCCTTCCCTGATGATGCTCTCCACCTGGGTGTCTTTCTTTCCTTGGGGTTCCCACAGCACTGTGCATACTCTCCTCTTCCAGCACTCACCCCAGGCTATAACTCTAAAAATACCTGTCTCTCCCCTAGACTGGGAGTGTCTGAGAGCAGAGTCTGGGTCTTATCTATCTCAGCACGTTAGCTGCTCACGGAGTAGGATGGTACTCACTCCAGACCAGTGCTGGCCAATCGAAATATACGTGTGGGCATGTATATAATTTTTAATTTTCTAGTAACCATAGTAAAAAAAAGATTTAAAAGAAGCAAGTGAAATTAATTCTCATGATGTTTTCATTTAACTCAATCTATTTAAAAGATTACCATGTTAACACGTAATCCATATAAAAAACTATTGAGATAGTTTACACTTTTTTCTCATACTGTGTCTTTGAAACATCAGTGTGTATTTCACACTTACACGTCTCAAACCAGTCTAGCCACATTTCAAGCATTCCATAGCACATGTGGCCAGCGGTTACCATATTGGGCGGCACGGTTCTAGACTAGAGAGGATGCTTATCCAGGTCTACATGGGAACCTCTGCACATAAAGAAAGCTACAGTCTAGTCCAGGGTTCATCCTTCGTGGTTACATGGCCCTGGAATGGCTTTTACCAAGACCTTGTTACCCTTGGTCTCCCTGTGCACTGCACAGAGCTGTGAGGCCAGGTCTGGCTGTGGGGGTCTGCCTGTGAGCTGTGCCCGTCCAGCAAGGAGGCTTCAGGACTGTCGGCAGCGAACAAACCTTCGCTACCAGGCGTTTGGAGCTGAAATGCACAGATATGCTGTTACCTCTCTAGGGAACATTACAAGTCTTAAGTGAGAAGGCTGCATTCTTTGGCATGCAAAGCCACACCTTCCATGCCATCATCATGGAGGCTCCCGTCACCAAAAGAAAAAGCCACAGAAGAGTAAATACAGCTCATTTGTAGATGCTTTGGTAAAGGTAAGTTCCAGATATCCACGCCCTCTAGGGACATCATTCCATCTGAGGGAGGAGATTTTTCAAAAATGCCTTAAGCAGGAAACTTAGAACACTTCCAAGACATGAGCTGTTTGTCTTGCTCAGGCCTGTCTGCTGGCTTCTTCTAACTCAGACAGCAGTGAGTGTTTGCTGGGCCCAACCTCTACTCTCTTGGGTCAGAAATAAGAAAAGAAAACGAGTCTCTGTCTCCTGGCCCCGTACTCTGGTGACCTCAGTTGAGAAGACTGGCGCCAGCTGGCACCAAGTACAGGGTAAAGCCAAGTCGACTTGGCACCCTCAGCCTGGCACCCTCTTAGCGGGCAGTAACCCAAAGCAGTCTTTTCCTCTGCTACCCCTCCCCTAGGCCCCATTTCCAATTAAAACAGTCAGGTACACAAATTAGCATCAGAACCAAAATGGTTTCCTGGGAAACTAATGACAAAAATCCCAGTTTTAAAACATTTTCTTTGCAACCTAGAGAGCAAAGCCATGCCTTTCACGAGGACAAAAGCCCTGAGCCAAAGAACTCCATCTCATATAAAGAAGTGTCATTGACCAAAGACTCTGGAATAGATGAAAAGTGCTATTTGAGGCTGTCAGGACATGCTTTATGTATTTTCCTATACCTTGCTCCCATATAATCTTTGCCTACCATTCACTCATGCCTGTTTTCACTGAACTGAAACATTTCCTTGTTAATTTCTTTTCCCAGCAGTCCTCCTTCTTGCAAGAAGTTGAACTCTTTAGAATGCAAGCAGATAGAGGATGGGTCAGACATTTTTGCCACTGTCAGGGAGAGAAGACTCAATATCATACCTGCACCCATTAAAATATACCCCTCGAGTGGATGGACCTAGAATCTGTCATACAGAGTGAAGTAAGTCAGAAAGAGAAAAACAAACACCGTATGCTAACACATATATATGGAATCTAAAAAAAGAAAAAAAAGATTATGAATAACCTAGGGGCAAGACAGGAATAAAGGTGCAGATGTAGAGAATGGACTTGAGGATATGGGGAGGGGGAAGGGTAAGCTGGGACGAAGTGAGAGAGTGGCATGGACATATATACACTACCAAACAAGGTAGATAGCTAGTGGGAAGCAGCGGCATAGCACAGGGAGATCAGCTCGGTGCTTTGTGACCGCCTGGAGGGGTGGGATAGGGAGGGTGGGAGGGAGGGAGACGCAAGAGGGAAGGGATATGGGAACAGATGTATATGTATAACTGATTCACTTTGTTATAAAGGAGAAACGAACACACCATTGTAAAGCAATTATACTCCAATAAAGATGTTAAAATAAATAAATAAATAAAATAAAAGGGCATGTATTATGAAAATGTTAGAATGAAAAGAGGAACCTAATAAAAATCATTTACGTTTGCTTGTTTAAAATATATATATATATACATATATACACCCCTCGAAAATTATCTGAGAAAAGTAATTTACCAGTAACAATAATCACGTGCATTTGTGTAGTAATTAATAGTTTGCAAAATGCCTTCACATATATTTCCTCAATTCAACTTCACAATAGTTGCAGTGGAAATAACAGGTTCAGCCTTTATGTGATGTCTTTCCTAGGAGCGTTCATTCAACTGATGAACATACTGAGAGCCCTCTGTGTGCAGCATTGTGGAATGCACTGGAGAACAGAGCTGTCAATACATGGTTCCTTCTAGGAGGAGCTGAGTCTTTGGGGCAAATAGGAAATAGACAATTAAAATCAATATAAACCATCTGACACAGGTATATAGCATGCTGTGGGAACACATAAGAAGGGTCCTTAGTGCAGAATTTTAATATTAGATAATCCCTTAACCTGAAGAAATTAAACCACTTAATAATGGAATTTCTGGCATCCTAACAAGCCAGTAAGGGAGGTATTGGCAGAGAGGCCTACCCAAGGACCCCCGAATCACACAGCACTGGCTGTCTTACCTAGAAGGTATAGCTATAGTACGCATGTAATATGTATGTATGTATTGTATATGTAGTGATAGTATGAAACTAGAGTAGTGTAGTAGTCATAACATTAGGTATGGCTTGATATGGGCAGGCTTGATTTTTTCACGATATACCAGGATCCATATGCTCTCCAAACGAGCATTAGACTCCCAAAGCCAAGCAGTAACTTCTGAATGTAGCCATTGCTTAAAATATTTTATAACTCCCTTTTACTGGCCTTTTCTTCAGAATCTGGAGGTAATATCCCCCTCACCCCTCTTTTTCTCTTGTTTTCTAATTACAAAAGTAATACCTGTACATACTCATGGTAAACAATTCAATATTACACAAATATGCAATTAAAAAATGAAAGTCTCCCACAACCACCAACCCCCAAATACTGCTACTTTGAGGCATATCCTTCCAAGGTTTTTTAAATATATGTGTTTACATACATATTTTAACAGGAATGGGACCATATTATACACAGTATTCAACAACTTGCTTGAGAAATAGCTCTCTTAGATATCTTTCCATGTTGGCACAGACTTAGCATTCATCTATGACTGCATAGCCATTCACTGTATAGACGCACCATAATTTATTTAAGCTACCTTCTACTGACAAACACTGGGCTGTTTTTATAATTTTTCAGTCTTATGAGCAATGCTATAATTGATATCCTTATAAATATTAATTTGTACATTGTTTGAGTATTTCTAGAAAGTGGAATTGATAGCATATTCTTTACAGATCCTCAAAAAGGCAAAGATTTAATACTTAAGAATGATAAATAGGGGCTTCCCTGGTGGCGCAGTGGTTGAGAGTCTGCCTGCCGATGCAGGGGACACGGGTTCGTGCCCCGGTCCGGGAAGATCCCACATGCCGCGGAGCGGCTAGGCCCGTGAGCCATGGCTGCTGAGCCTGTGCGTCTGGAGCCTGTGCTCCGCAACGGGAGAGGCCACAACAGTGAGAGGCCCGCATACCACAAGAAAAAAAAAAAAAGAATGATAAATAAGTTGCCTGAAAATATTTTTGCTCAGAATAAAACCTTACAATAAGTGAGGAGGAGAAGGAAGGTTTATTGAGCAGCTGCCAACTATGTGCCAATCATAGTGATAAAAACTTGCATTATCTCATTACTCCTGGAAATTCTGAATATTTTGACATTATTATTCCCATTTAGAGATGAGAAAGGTGCAACAGAGAGGCTAAACTTTTCCAAGGTTACACAGTTAGCAAATGGCAGAGCCAGGATTGGAACTTGGGTCTTTCTGATTCTTTCTACTATGCCACTGCCTCTAAGTAGTGTAAAATCACATTGCTGGTTTCTTGGTTTAAACTCCAACTGACTCTAAAGAAAATCTCAAAAACATTTTGAGCAGTTTCAGAAATGCTAAAATAAATATATACCTTCTCAAACTTATGTATCAAAGACACTACTCATCTGAAATATACAAATTTTACTATGTTAATTATAAAATGTCTCATTAATTTAGTCTCCTCCCTTTTCTTACTGAATGACGGAGCTCTATATAAGAATAATGTATCCAAAATACATACATTTCTTTGTTCATAAATACTTCTTCTCTGGGTTTATGCAAATTCTATTATTTAAAATAATAGTAAGGAAGCAAGCTCATTATGAAGTCTATTTGTCTACATGCTTCATTGTACTCTAAAGAGTCTATTCCTAGCTTATCAATTAATCACCTCTTTCCTTTTAACCTGCTTTTGAAAACCCACCAATTCTATACTATTTTAAAGGGTTTTTTGCTGGGCCAGTTTCCTCTGGAAACAAAATACAGAAACCATGAGACAAGATGTGTGGGGAAAAAAGTGAAACCAGGAGGCCAAAAGAATAATATTCAGGTACTTCTACCTCTGCTCTGAATGGTTGTGTCTCAGTTGCTTCTTTTTGGATGGTCAACTCACCATAAGGCAATACTTATATATTTTCCAACGAAATGTTTTACTCATAAATGACTTGCTCATCAGCAAATGAGTTTGACCGTTTTCTAGAGTCTTTTCTGGCACCATTCTTCTGTACTCCCATAGCACATTCTGCATACTCCCACCACATCACTTGTCACACTGTTTCTTATCCTTCTTCCTGATTAGACTGAGAGTTTTTTGATAACAAAGACCACATTTCTGTTAACACTGTGCATAGCACCCAGCACCTGTAAGTGCTCAGTAAATATCTGTTGCTTGAATGAATAGCTTCAAGGGCATTGCTTCCCCTAAACCTTCTACCTGATGCACCTTCAGTCAAAGAAGCAGACTCTCAAGGTGGCCTGATTTAAGGCATGGATGTACAGTCACAACAGAGAATCTCAGGAAACTCAATGACAGCTTCCCCAGATGCAGTCTCTGTTTTCACCTTTCACCAATATTAACAAAGAGCTCAGCACTTTACATTCCCCCTAAAGAGATTCATTCACAACCCAGGCATAAGTGGGCAGTGCTGATTTCCACAAAGATTTTGTAGCAATATTAGGGAAGGGTAGACTACTTAGCATTCCTGATCAGACACATTTACTCCCTGAGGTTCTTTCTTCCCCAGTGTGCTTCAACCTCACAAGCTTCCTCCCTATATCACACAGAACAATTTAGCCATTCCCTGGCTTATTTCTCCAAACTTCCATGCTCACACCTATCAGGGCCCATAGTAGACACAAGCCTTTCAAAGATGGTGGGTGAGTGTATGTGTTAAAAATAACATTTTCCTCTTACATCAGCGTTTGCAGTTGTTAGTATTTAAATTCGATTTTCAAACAGTTTTAAGCAATCTAACATAAGCAAAAATCATGCCTCTTCCAAACAAACCATTTTTAAAGTTGTCCTCTACCTCGCCATCCCAAGGAAGAACTAGTCGTTTCTTGTTGGTGACTTCCATCTCATGGTTCAAGTAAGGTCCTTCCTGCTTGGCCCTCAGGCTGTACTCACCCCATCACCTCTTGGTGCTTCACGGTTCCTAGTCCTTGGAGAAGGGACTTCCTCACCCAAGGCCCTGAGGTCATCACTCCAGCTGAGGCAGAAACTTTTCTCACCTGACAGCTGGTGTCTCCCCACTCTGTGGTCTCTAGGAAATCTTCTTCTCCCTTACTAACCTTAATAATTATAATGCAACTGCAAATTTATGGATCCACTACTATGTGCCAGGAGCTGTAGGAAGCACTTTTTTGCCTGTTACCTCATTTAATCTCTAGGACCACCCTATAAGTGGTTATTATAGTATTTTCATTTCACAGAGAAGAAAACTTAGGTTAAGGGAAATTAAGTCATTTGTCTAAAGGTGCTGAACTCACATGGGGTTTGAATGCAACTCTGATTCTAAAGCCTATACATCAGCTTTGTTCCCACGCTCTCTAATTATGGATCCAGCGTTACCTCCTTGTGATTGAGGCAATCCGAACATCCCCTTCCCCCTTGCTCTCTTGTGTTGACCTCAGGTTACTCAGAGGCCTTAACCTCTTAACTCTTGCCCTACAGGCCACCTATGCCCCGGTCGACTGTCTTGCTCTTAACTCAGGCTGTCCACATTCCCAACGCTAGTCTTGGAGAACAGATAACTTGCCCCAACCCAGCCCCACAGAGCTCCCAACACAAGTGACTTGAGAAAGCTAGGACCAGTTCTCAGGGAATCTGAGAACTTTGCTAGCTTTGTCACCTTAAGCACATCCTAGGGTAGAATAAATCCCCAAGGGCATCCCTAGAAGTGGCCGGCCTTCTCAGTTTTCTTTGGCTTGGAGATGACCGAGGGTTGACACTCCCTGTCCCCCACCCTGAGATCAGAATGGATTGGACATGACTTCAGGCCTTCTAGACATTCAGATCCATTTACTTGGCATCCTGGGAGCTGGGTAAATGGCAGCTCTTGTAGCAAATGGGATTTCATCTAGAGAATATTTTAAGCCTGATTTTAGAAAGCTTAAAGTGGCTAAAAATGACAGGAGCAATGTGAAACTATCAGCTTTCGCCAATTCTAAGAGTTGTAGACAAATTCCAGTGGATTCGCTGAGTCCCAGGTTATTCCTGACTAGGATCACACGGCAGCTGCCAACGGATAGCTAGGCCCTTTCATTCCAGGAGCCTAAATCTGAGCTAGTCATTATAATGTCTGTTCAGTAATCTGAATTTTTATGTTTTTCTTTTAAGACAAACTTTAAACATTAAAAAAAAATCTTCTAAATCTACCTTAGGCTGCACGCAGGTAGTTTATTTGGAGAATGTGATCAGTAACAAAACCTGTAAGGGAGTGAGGGAGGCTGGATAGGGCAGAAGGAGAGCTTGAACTTAATTCAGTCACAACAGACTTCAGCGGATCCCCTGGGGAGCTTTGAACCTGGAGTGGCTATTCCAAGCATTCCAGAACTGAGCTAGAGGGTGGGCCTTCTATCCCTGCACAGACCAATCACTGGATAAGGACTACCAGAGGGAAGGGCTGTGACCTGTCTGAGGTGCCTTCCTTAGGCTGACGGCAACTCCTGGGGAGGGACTCAGCTACGGATCTTCAGCAGGGAACAGTCCTGGCAGCTGAGAGAATAACTACCTCGGACCTCAAGGGGGACCTGGGCAGTGCACAGTAGCACCTCCTACATAATCAAACACCAAAATTAATACCAAACAAATACATCACAGCTCTGAAAGTAGCGTGCAGTGAGCCCAGGGAATAGGGTACCATAAAATTTGATGGAGCCATGTCCTGGCTGAATTCGTTAGGAAAGTTCTTGAAGCCATAACTGTCTGTGTATGATTACCTTTTGACTCTGAAATTGCCAGTTCAGTAAGCAAAAGGAGGCTGATTAAAAGTCATATGTTTTCTAAAACCCTCAGAGGCAGGGCCTCTCAGGGCCAATTCAAATGGAGAATTCTTACTACAGATTCTTCCACATTTTTTCCATTTCTGTGTATTCCCTGAGCAGGTGGCCACTACCTGCAGCTGATAATTATAGGCTTTATATATGCTGCACTATGAAAGGAACTTGTCTGTGGTGCCAGGGCTGATGGGGAAGTATACAGCATAGGTTTGACCCTGTAAAAGGGGGAAAATATCCTTTTGTTATGGGCTACAGGGTTCTCAAGGCTGCTATCCATGGCAAATGTTCACCATGCTTAAAGGCTAAGGGCCAAGCATACAACCTTTTAAGAGCTTGTTAGTGGAAAGTCCATTCATTGAAAGCCTTGGCTGTCCTACGCAGTTGGCAGGGAATCAGAGCCATATTGTGTTCCTCCCTTTGTAAAAAGGTAAAAGTTCTATTGCTTCCGCCACTGAAAACATTTAATATTGCACCTTTAATTTTCAATAATAATAATATTAATAATAATAATAGAGAAAATGTTGCTGTGGACTTCGTAGATAAAAATTGATATTTTGATCTTTGGTGAAACATTTTCTCTTCTGGGATGGAGCAAGGCAGCCATTTGGGCAATACCTACAAAAATGACAGTGCAGTTCTGGGCAGGAATATTGCAGAAGCTCCACTGAAATTACAAAAACAACTGAGACAAGGGATTGGACCCAACCTGGGTGATTATGCCCTCTCCTCTCTCTCTCCACTCCCAATTCACATCCACTGACAGCTGCCAATCAGATGTTAATTTGATGATTATGGGTATTGAACCATACTGCATCATTATATTACTATTATTAGAATTTTTATTCACTATTAATAGTCCCTTAGATAATTTATAACAAGATGCTCATAATCTAAATTAAGTCACAAAGTGATAATAAGAAAAAGTGGAGTGAATGTTTTCCATTACGATAGCAATAATTTTGATCTTTCTGATTTCAAAAATGATTACTTGAGAATACTCTAAAAAAACATATTATTTGTTCAATCATATGAATATTTTGGTATTAGAGACAAAACTGTAGAATTAGAGGTTACCCCTGAGGTTAATGGGTACAAGTCCAACTTTTACAAATGAGGAGAGAGGCCCAGAGAGATGGAATTGCCCAGGATCTTACCTTCGGAACAAAGATCCAGGTCTCCTGAATCTCTGGCAGTCTTCTTTCCACTAGAAGAAATATATGCTCTGGTTACTATTATATGTATATGTTAGTGGTAAATTTTTATTAGCTAAAAGAAAAGGAAGGCCTAGATGTCTTTTGACTAGACCAGATTCAAGATTGTTTCCTATGTCCCAGAGAAAACTAGATTTGATACTGTGAACCCCAACTTGATTTGAGCTGATTACTTATCAGCTTATGAAGCTTGTTGGCATATAACCACCCAGGCTGGGAGTTTCAGCAT
Organism: Mesoplodon mirus; assembly: GCF_964341445.2. NCBI lineage: Eukaryota > Metazoa > Chordata > Mammalia > Artiodactyla > Ziphiidae > Mesoplodon > Mesoplodon mirus. The sequence continues at coordinate 126,355,757 of NC_138979.1, forward strand.
TTTGAGCTTTAATATCACTGTGCCCAGAACACGTGCAGACCTTAGAGGGTGGTATGACAGCAGTACCCAGTGAGAGTTCTAAAACCCCTAATAGATACTGATACACTTGTGGATTCCAGTGTCCCAGTTTGTTCAGATTCCCACATAATGGCACACATTCACAAATCGATGGCTTGGAGACATTCTCCTACAAAGAAGAGCTGAATCACTGTGTTCTGCTAAGACTAACCCTACAGGTCTGGCCCTACATATTCCAAGGTCTTAGAAGAGTGGATAAAGCAGCTACAGAGGTCAGAAGGCAAGTCACTTGTGTGAAAAAGCTCCAATCTTTATAGTGTAGCCTTGCAAGTGGTATAGAGATTTTCAAAATAAAGCACCAACCTTTCTTACTTTTATTTCACTGGGCTTTTCCATGACTGCTAATTCCTGGGGATGGAAATCTATTTCCCAATTCTCTACATGTCTTGAAAATTTCAGTTTGGGTGATGGAGGTGTGCATGAAGATCAGACCTCTCCTCTAGAATGACACACAGCCCATCCTAACTAGTCCAATGCAGGATATTGATATATGCTGATTTGTAAGCAATGTGTTTATTTCTTTAAATGAGAGTGTTGCAGATCTGTGTTGCTGGAGACAGATGCCAGGACCTACCAGCTGATGGCTGGCACAATACCAGTTGAGTTCGTGTTAAGTCTGAAAATACTGCCTTCACGTGCACCTCCTTTCTGAAAGGCTGTAGACCCTCACAAATTTCCTTTCTTTTCCCTTCCCATCTTGCTTAGAGATATTCTTCATGATGGGTCTCCATCATGGAAAGGAGGGGTCCCTGAGAGAGTTTTATGACTTGCAAGTGTGATTCACAGCCCCAGACCTTTCAGCCATACCTAAGTTGGGGACGGAGTTGGGATCTTGGCATTAGGTTTTGTATTAGTTATCTGTGCCTACTGTAACAAAGCACCACATGCTAGGTGGCTTAAACAACAGAAATTAATTGTTTCACAGTTCTTGTCGGCAGGATCGGTTCCGTCTGAGGGCTGTGAGGGAGAAATTGTTCCATGGTTCTCTCCCAGCTTCTGCTGGGTTGCTGGCCATCTTTGGCTTTCCTTGGTTTGTAGGTACATCACCCCAATCTCTGCTTTCATGTTCGTGTGGAGTTCTCTTTGTATGTGTCTGTCTCTGGGTCTAAATTTCCCCTTTGTAAAGCACAAAGTCATACTGGATTGGGGCTTACTCTAATAACTTCATTCTTACTTGATTATATGCAAAGACCCTATTTTCAAATAAGGTCACATTCACAGGTACTGAGGACCAGGACTTTAACATCTTTGGGGAGGGATACAAGTCAACTCATGATAGGGCTTCAAATGTAGATACCAGCATTGTATTGGGCAGATATAGCACTAATCTCTCCCCTGCTTTCCTACCCCACTGGGTGCTTCTTCATTCTCCAGCCCTGCCTAACATTCCCCTGGTTGGGCTTTCTTTTGGAAAGCCTAGCCCTATTGGCCTAGGATGGAGAGGAGCTTCCCTCTGTCTACTGAGGTCTTGGGCCTGTTACTCAGATTGTAGGCCTGGATTTCAGTGCTTCTAATACCCAGAATCTGCTTGGGCTTCTGATCCCTAGGAGCATAGACAAATTGTCTGTGCTCCTGGTCCTTTTCATGTAAATTAGTAGATGAGACAATATTATATAAGGGTTAAGAACAGAGACTCTGAAGCCAGACTCAGCTCTGAAACTTAGATGTGTCTCCTGGACAAGCTGCTTAAACTGTGTGTGCCTGCTTCCTTATCTATAAACCCATCACTCAAAGAGTTGTTAAGATGATAACATGAAATAATTCATGTAAAGCACTTAGAACAGTGCATGGCACATAGTAAACGTTCACAAAAGTTAGCTGCCATTATTATTAGCATTTCCCTGGCACAATGAGCTAGTCCTGATTCTTGGAGAGGCAGGCAGAGCAAGGGTGATGGGTGAACTGACAGATTGGGAACTGGGCTCCAGGGACAAGCAATGGAGGAAACAAGCCCCTATAGGGAAAACATCTACAGTGGGGGTGGGAGGAAGCCAGGACTCATCAATAAAGGAGTAGATGAGAGGGCACCACGGGGTCAGGACTTATCTGGGCAGCACACCCTTAGAGGCAGCCAAGCAAAGAATCTGGAGAAATATTTCAGGGCCTTTTGTCTGCATCCTCCCTGGAAGCAGAATGATTTCAGAACGAGGGGCAGGTTGAGCCTCAGCAGGCACACAGGGAGGTAGATCAGTAGTACAGGTGTAGTGTGTGTGTGTGTGTGTGTGTGTGTGTGTGTGTGTGTGTGTGTGTGTGTGTGTGTGTGTGTGTGTGTGTGTGTGTGTGTGTGTGTGTGTGTGTGTGTGTGTAGAAGTCACCAGGAAGTTCTTGGCTCCACTGCACTATTCCCTAAACTACTGCACTATATTCTAAACATACAGTCTAAGAAGACTTTGGGGACCATCCTCGCCCTCACCCGTCAAGCCTCCCCTCTGGTTTCTCAGTGTCAAGTCCATGCCTTTCATCCAGAACAGCGGCCACCCTGGGCTGCTGCTGCCAGCAGAGGTGCTCTGCTTGCAAAATTCTCTGTTTGGTTGTCACTGTTTGGCTATTACCCCACTGCAAAGGAACAACTCAACAAATGAGTTTAAACTATTCCCTTTTCAAATATTAGGTTAAGGCTATCTGAAGTTTGATCAAGATATGGTGGATAAGAAATCACTGCCCCTCCTAAAAATTTAGGTTATGATTCAAGTGCTGTTTCAAGAAGCCTTTCAGAATGTTGACTGTATGCATTATCCCAGTGCCCAGCAACCGTGGCATAACTACATTTCGTCAGTCTTTAGTGATGAAAGATATATATGGGTGAAGCATTTGGTCATTCAAAACAGCACCAACCTTCTCCTGACCCTGCTATTCCTTTAAGGAACCACCCTACCTCTTGCTTTCCCTCTACTCCCCAAATTGTTAAGAAGCTAGCCCATACTTGTTTCTACTGCTTCACCACCCAAATCACATTGGATTGTATAATACTTAGCTCTTTGCATCCTCACCACTCAGCTAAAATTGCTCTTTGGAGGTTGTCATTGCCTTTCACATCACCAAATCCAATGGCTGCATAACAACTTTTAACCTTCCTGGATTCTCTGTAGCATCGGATACATTTAAGAATTTTCTCGTCCCAAGGCTTCCATGACCCTGAGCCACTCTGGGCTTCCTGTCTCTGTGATGGCTACTCCTCTGGATCCTTCTTTAATCTTCCTTCTTCCCCCTAAATGCAGGTATGTCCAAAATGTGTGTCTTCTTCTCCCTCCTTTACCCTCTCTTTAGGTATGTCTAGTTCATTGGATATGGAAGGGCCTCCAGACAGTGGGTTGTTGGAAACAGAATATCCAAGGCTAGCTATGTTTAGTGATAGGACTTTGTAGAATCTCCCACCAGGAAATGAGAGCAGGCATTAGCCCAAGCACCAAAACAGGAGGGACCAGCTTAGCAATGAAGCACTAGGGTTCCACACTTGTATGCAAGGTAGGATAGGGGATGGGCACCAAGGTGTTTGACCACAGGATAAAGGAAGGGTTCAAAGCAGTTTGTAGGCCAGCATGCTTGAAGAAGCTTATTTCTGATGGTTGTATGTAATATCTTTAATGGTGTTTCTGATCTCTCCACAGGGGTTAGATATCCCTCTTATACTCCCCATCAAGTCCTTATCACATTGGATATGGTGTGTTGTATATTTACTAGTCTATATCCACCTGTAGACTGTAAGATCTCAAGAGCAAAGACCATAGATATCATTTTTACCATTGTATTTCTAACACCAAGACCAGTGCTTGTCCCATAAAAGGGGCTAAATAAATATTTGTTGAAAAAAGTGAATGAACTGTACTTTTCAATTTGGAAATCAAATAAGTGGAAATTATGGGGAAGAAATCATATGTAAAGCAAGATAAAATCTGTACAAGGTACATACCATAGAGTCATGTAGCACTGTTCAAGGTGGGCTGCAAATTTCACTCTGAACTTCCTAGCAGTCAAAGCAAAGGAAAAAACTCAGTTACAAAATTGATAGTGCCTATAGGATTTAAAAAGAAAAGTTACTCAGATGAAGCACAACCATCCCTGTGTTGGCTTAAAAGAAATGTCTCTAAGCAGTCTCATAAAGAGTTCCTGGCTGGGCTACAGACAACATGTTCCAGGATTTCCCTGTAATAGATATAACAGTAGGTTCTGTAGGTCTATTTTTTATAATGTCCTTCAATATAGGCTAATCACATACAGTAAATTTAAAGTAATTCTGTGACAGGGAGACCAGAATAAGTTAGCCAAGTACCCAGAATTCTGATGAACTGATTTGATCCAAGGATAAAATTTAGAATATCTAGAATAAGGTGTGTTCTGAGGAACATGATTACTCCCTGTGATATGATCTAAAACAAAGATCTCTGTGGTCAAGTACATTTGGGAAATATTGCATACTCATATTAGACCTATCTTTTTTGGCTATTTATATATACATTAACATATACTAAGTGCTCTAAGAAGTCCTTCAGTAAAGAAATTGTAACCCAGAATTTTACCAAAATAATAATTTGATCCTTTCATCATATAATAGCTGTTTACATTTAAGGGAAATTTAAAGATGACACTTTGGGAAACAATCATCTAGGGAAACTATGTACTGTATATCTTCAGGCAACTGTATGTGAATATTGTTTTTCATTAAAAATTTTTTAAATTTATTCTATTGAAGTATAGTTGATTTACAATGTTGTGTTAACTTCTGCTGTACAGCAAAAGGATTCAGTTATACATATACATATGTATTCTTTTTCATATTCTTTTCCATTATGGTTTATCACAGGATATTGAATATAGTCCCCTGTACTATACAGTAGGACCTTGTTGTTTATCCATTCTATATATACTAGTTTGCATCTGATAATCCCAAACTCCCAAGCCATCCCTCTCCCAAGCCCCCTCACCCTCGGCAACCATGACTTTCTCTATGTCTGTGAGTCTGTTTCATAGATAAGTTCATTTGTGTCATACTTTAGATTCCACATGTAAGTGATATAATATGGTATTTGTCTTTCCCTTTCTGACTTACTTCACTTAGTATGAAAATCTCTAGGTTGATCCATGTTGCTGCAAATGACATTATTTCATTGTTTTTTATGGCTGAGTAGTATTCCATTGTATATATATATACCACATCTTCTTTACCCATTCATCTGTCGATGGACATTTAGGTTGTTTCCATGTTTTGGCTATTGTGAATAGTGCTGTTGTGAACATAGGGGTGCATGTATCTTTTCGAATTAGAGTTTTCTCTGGATATATGCCCAGGAGTGGGATTGCTGGATCATATGGTAACTCTGTTTTTAGTTTTTTAAGGAAATATGCCCAGGAGTGGGATTGCTGGATCATATGGTAACTCTGTTTTTAGTTTTTTAAGGAACCTCCATACTGTTCTCCATAGTGGCTGTATCAATTTACACTTCCACCAATAGCTAGGAGGGTTCCCTTTTTTCCACATCCCCTCCAGCATTTGTTATTTGTAGATTTTTTAATGATGGCAATTCTGACTTGTGTGAGGTGATACCTCACTGTAGTTTTTATTTGCATTTCTCTAATAATTAGTGATGTTGAGCATCTTTTCATGTCCCTGTTGGCCATCCGTATATCTTTTTTGGAGAAATGTCTACTTAGGTCTTCTGCCCATTTTCGATTGTGTTGTTTTTTTTGTTATGAATATTGTTTTTATGAACAATAAAGTTTAAGTTCTTAATAAGAATCTGTCCACTGAGTGTTCCAAGTTACTTCCTTTAGCAAGAACTTGGAGTAAGGATATTCCGTTCTGTCAAATACAAATACACCTTTTGCTTTGACAGTGAACTGAATGGCAGGGCAGGTCATCTCAGAAAAGTAAAAGCTCCTAATCAATCTCTGTGTCCACACCCTCCCCAGGGAGGACACAGAGTCAGGACAAATATTGTCCTTGGAAACAGTCATGACTTCAGTCTATTTGAACCCAGTGATACAATCTGAATCAACTTAGTGTAAAGCAATCTGAAAAATCAAAGTTAGTGTGAACTGTAGTAATGGGATTCTTCCCAAGAACTTCTAGGTGATTGTAGAAGTGGTGAGGAACAGAATGCTATTGTTATTGAAAATAACATCTATAGATTATCTTCCCAATGACTCTACTCTCTATAGGTTAACATGCCAATAATTCTGGCTGCTTGATTTTCTCCACTGAAACTTAAGATTTAAATCACCAGATAATAAAAGAATCATACAATGCACATTCTATCTGGGCAGGCATGCTTCAGCCTAACAATAGTGGGTAAATGTAATTTCTGTGCCAAGAGGGAGCATAAAAGAAGTTTGTGTCCTGGTATATTCCTTCTAACCAAATGAAGACTTCCCTTTGTAGCATGTCAGAAAAATATTAACTACATGAGGGACTAGAGACACTCAGAGTCCAAATCAGCAAGGCTAAATGAGAGAGAGCCCTAAGAAGGAAAAGGAAGACAAAACTTTTGTTTCTTCTTCCGTTACTAAAAAAGAAATCCCTAAAATATTTCCCACCCTAACTTACCAGGTTTTGTAGAATCAAGAAAGATAAAAGCATCATATAAACCTATCAGATAAGTGAGCTAATATCAATTTCACATTTCATTCTGGAGTTCATTTTATTTTTGGCAGCAAGTTTGTCTTCCTAATTATATTTTACTTAGGTTGAAATTAATTTTAAACGGCGTTCTCTGTGAACACACTGAATAGGAAGCAGGAAAATCTTCCTGAGATTAAAAATTGACCTTGAACAATCCAAAATTCACACTCACCAGGGATGACCTCATGCATGCCATGAAGTTACCTGTCTCTGATGCTTTGAGGGCTTCCAAGTCAACCTCTCTCCTCCAACCTCTCTAGGCACTGAATCCCACTGACTCCTGGGCAACACAGGTCTGTGACATGTGCGACATGAGTTCCTCTTCTTTCCTACCATCTGTCACCTCTGCTCCCTCCTCCCCATCATCCCAACCTCAGTGATTGGAACTACCTTCCACCCAACTGTCCAACCAAAAATCTGGAAGCCACTCCAGACTCCCTATTCTCATCACCATCTTTCTTGGGACTAAAATCCCAATTCCTTGGCATGACTTTGAAGGTCCTTCACGATCTAGCCTAGTGTTTCCCAATGAAGGCCCTATTGGCACAGGGACAAAACATTTTTCTTCTTTGTGCACAATGTCCTTCTTATTCCTAGTCCCACTTACTAAATGCCAGTAACGATGCCTAATAACCATTAAAAAAAAAAAAGATTTCCTAATGCTCCTTGTGGGGTAACACTGCCTTGAGCCGAGAATCACAAATCTCACCCTCCCTAACTTTCCAGCCTCATTTCTCACTATGCTTCTCCACAGACCTGGCATTTCAGCCACACAGGACAATTTGCTCTTCCCCAGAATGCTGTGCTTTCTCAAGCCAAGTCTCTGTGCCTTTGCATGCACTGTTTCCTCTGTCTATAACACCCCCCTTTCAGCCTTCTCCTTCCTAGGCCAGCTAAAATCTATACTTCAAGATGCAATCCAGGGACTTCCCTGGTGTCTCAGTGGTTAAGAATCCGCCTGCCAATGCAGGGGACACAGGTTCCAGCCCTGTTCCCAGAAGGTCCCACATGCCGCAGAGCAACTAAGCCCATGCACCACAACTACTGAAGCCCACAACTACTGAGCCTGTGCTCTAGAGCCTGCGAGCCACAGCTACTGAGCCCATGTGCCACAACTACTGAAGCCCGCACACCTAGAGCCCGTGTTCCACAACAAGAGAAGCCACCGCAATGAGAACAAAGAGTAGCCCCAACTTGCCGCAACTAGAGAAAGCCTGCATGCAGCAACAAAGAGCCAACACAACCAAAAATAAAAAAAAACGATCCAGGAAGGTTCCCCTGGTGGCACAGGTGTGCTGCAACTACTGAAGCCCGTGCGCCTGGAGCCCGTGTTCCACAACAAGAGAAGCCACGCAGTGAGAAACACGCACACCGCAATGAAGAGTAGCCCCCGCTCGCCGCAACTAGAGAAAGCCCATGCGCAGCAACAAAGACCCAACACAGCCAAAAATAAATAAATTAATTTAAAAAAATCCAAACCAAACTCCTTTGTCCTTGTGAAGTCTCCCAGCCCCACCTCAACCAGAATGACCCCTCATCCCTGTAAACTTAGTGGTAATTACTATAAGTCTCTCTCCTTTGGACAGGTCTAGACAGACCACATCTCAAAATACCTGCCATACCTACATCCCACTTTGAGAAAAACTGCCCTCCCCATAGCCCTGCCCTAGGGAGATTTGTTCTTCATAGATCCTATGATTATCTCACAACTGATGGACCAGCAGTGGCACCTAGTCCAAGGCAGCCCACTCATACCAGTAATCCATGATATGTTCCTGTTTAAAAAAGACAAACTACATAGCAGCACTATTTACAATAGGCAAGACATGGTCCAACCTAAGTGTCCATCGACAGATGAATGAATACAGGAGATGTATACACACACACACACACACACACACACACACAGGAATATTACTCAGCCATAAAAAAGAATGAAATAATGTCATTTGCAGCAACATGGATGGACCTAGAGATTATCATACTAAGTGAAGTAAGTCAGACAGAGAAAGACAAATATCATATGATATCACTTACATGCAGAATCTTAAGAAAAATTATACAAATGAACTTATTTACATAGAGAAATAGAGTCACAGACATAGAAAACAAACTTATGGTTACCAAAGGGGAAAGATTTGTGGGGGGGCAATAAATTAGGTGTTTGGGATTAGCAGATACATGTTACTATGTATAAAATAGGTAAACAAGGTCCTACTGTACAGCACAGGGAACTATATTCGCTATCTTATAATAAACTATAATAGAAAAGAATATGAAAAAAATATATATGTATAACAGAATCACTTTGCTGTATAGCAGAAGTTAACACAACATTGTATTGATAAGTCAACTATACTTCAATTAAAAAAAAAGATGAACTAGGCTCATTAGATTCTCCCTCTCTCTCTCAAATTTATAGTAAGAAATACAAATAGAATGAGCTGTTTTGTATTGTCAGGAGCTGATATCACTGAAAAGGCACAGGGGAGAGATGACCCGAGGAAAAGGTCAGAGTAAAGTCTGTGTGGACCATGAGAGGGATGGTGAGAACAGCAGAGTCACAGAGGTGGCATGTGGCCTGGGCTCCTCTCCACCATCAACCCACCAGTGCTGGCAGCACAGGCAACAGCACTGGGGAACCTCAAGAAGAAGCACAGAGAGAAAGCAGGGCACCAGGAGAGCTGAGCAACCAAGTGACCCCTATGGCAGAGGCAATGCGTGTCGCTGATCTGCCTCCAAAGAGCCTCACAAACCCAAATGTGATAGGTCTTTTTTTTTTTTTTGCACCACACTGACCAAAAGGGAAAAGCAGCCCAAAGGGAAAGGCTGCTTCTTAGATCTGCCTCCACTGATCACAATCCCCATGGCCTCGGGCAAGTGTTTCTGGAGCACTTTTTCTCATCTGTATGACGGAGATTTTAGTATCTACCCTGCCTGAGATCCCGCTCAATGATTAATTAACTGTATGACCTTGGGCAAGTCATTCGGCCTCTCTGAGCCCAGTTCTCCCAATTTTAAAACAAAGTCAATAAAACCTATTTCACAGGACTTCCCTGGTGGCGCAGTGGTTAAGAATCCACCTGCCAATGCAGGGGACATAGGTTCGATCCCTGGTCCGGGAAGATCCCACATGCCGCACAGCAACTAAGCCCGTGCACCACAACTACTGAGCCTGCGCTCTAGAGCCAGTGAGCCACAACTACTGAAGCCCATGAGCCTAGAGCCCGTGCTCCACAACAAGATAAGCCACTGCAATAAGAAGCCCGTGCACTGCAACGAAGAGTAGCCCCCGCTCGCCACAGCTAGAGAAAACCTGCGCACAGCAATGAAGACCTAACACAGCCAATAAATAAATAAATAAATAAAAGAAAATTTAAAAATAAAATAAAACCTATTTCACAAACAGGACACAATAATCAAAATAGATAATAAATGTAGAAAGTATCTTGTAAACTGATAACTGCCACTTATATATGGCTATTATTATTATTTCCTTTTTCCAAGCCTTGCAAGTATCACAGAAGACATTTTATTGGTATTTATAATTATACATATAGATATAACATATTCATTGGCATTATTCTAAAATCTTACTCAATTCTACTCACTTAAATCTTAAACCCCCTTTTATACTATTTTGTAACTGAAGCTTACTTAAGTTCAGAAATCTCAATCAAATAAGGGATTGCTGTCCTTCTAAAAACCATTTATCACTTGCCTTCTATCACCACACCTTTTTTTCTGTTCTCTAGGAATTTATTCAGAATTTGAGTACAGTAAGCATTAGGGGAACTACAAAATCTGCTGGACACGTTTTGTAAACCATTTTAGAATAAAGTGTATCACCACGCTTTGGATCTAGATTCCTTGAGACCCAACCATAAAATAATAACAAATGTTATGGTTCTGAGCAGAAATGCCATGAAGTGATGTGAATGCAAATTAATGATTTATTGTCAACCAGTACCTCACACCTGACATTTTGCTGTATAGTGTATAAAGAAAAACACAAGAGCATGATACAGCAGCTGTCTTAGGTTACTCGCATGACCTGAGAAGCCTGCTTGCCTTCACTCTGGTAGGAAACCACTTCAATGGTAAATTCCAGAGGTGTATTGTAAGAGATATTCTTACTGAAATGTCAAGTTTCTCACATTAGTTCTGAAGTCATCAGCAGCATGAACCCTGTTTATTTTAAGTATACCTTACTTGTTCTAAGAAATAATTTGAGGTGATAGACATATATGTATGCCCCAAGATCAAAAGTAAAATAAATAAGGAAGTAGAAGCAAAGGGATAACAAGGGTAGAAAAATAAGATGAAGCTGCGAGTGAGCGATTACGTTGTTTCCAATGTCTTCAGTTGCACTGCTGTTGGGCAGAATGCAATTTTTATATGTGTATTAGGGAGATTTGTTATTATTTCTACACTATGCATACCCTCATTTAAAAAAAATAACTCTAGAATTTATCCATATTTTTTCTCTAATTTTCTTTCTAAGGTCCTAAAAGTGGACCCTAGCTGATTCTACTGTCAGTATCTGGGTCATTAGGAGTAAATATTCTTTTAAATTCTTCTATATTTAATAAATACAGTTAATAAATTTAACATTGATAATAGTCTCAGTCACCTGAATGACATTCCCTGGTAAGGGTAGAAAAAAATGTGATCCTGTCAGCCAAACAGTTTGATTCTCCCGACAAAACTCCACAGCTCACAAATCCTGCCATGTGGGTATGGCCCTCTGCAGAGCAAACGCCTCTGTGCTGCCCACAGTGTAGCTTCCCAGGCTAACTTTCCTAACCCACCATGGCTCAAAATTGTGGCCAGGTTTAAGGCACCCATAATGGCAATATCCTAGGAAGCCACTAGGTGGAAGGGATATTTTTCTTATTTCACAAAACCTTTGTTTTCTCAAATCAAAACTATACCCTAAGTGGACAAGCATTTTAAATTATTTGTCTTCATTTTTTGTCGCTGCATCTTCCAGGTAAGTTTGTTGTTGTTTTCTCTTACAAAGAGACTTATTTTAAAGGGCACATCGTCACATTCTCCCCAGTTACCTGAAAGTGCAAACGTTATATTTGAAGTGAGAAGGGGTAATTATTCAGATCTGTTTCTCATGTGTTGGAGCTGTGGTCAGGAGGGTCTGTGTTGGGTTAAAGATCAGCAAGCAGGTGTGTATGTGTGACCTGGAGAAGGTGGCATCCTCATGGTCACGGAACCAGGAAGCAGTATCCTAGAAACAGTGGAAAATTGCTTCAGAGTACTTATTACCAGTGTGTTCAAGAACCTTGATTGATGTGAATAGTATTAAATAGCAATATGAGGACAAAGCAAGAGCAAGTAACAAAAGTAGTTACTCTTCAGCGCAGGAAGGGAGAAAAGAAAGATGTTGCCCATCCCCCGTGCCCCCTTCCCCACCAACATTGAGAACCCTGAGGCAGCAGCTGGGTTTTAGGGTAACTGTATTGGATTGTATGGTTTGGTCCAGTGTTTAACCCCCAGTCTAAGGAAGCTTCATCTAACTGGTTCAGAATACAGACCTTTTCCCCAAAGTCCTGCTCTACATCCTTACTTTTTACATTAATGGTGGTCAACCTACCACTTTAAAAAAAGGGGGATGAGGACCGGGAGTTAGTGAAGAGTTAATGGAGAAAGAATGGCAAGGCTGAGAAATGTTTAAAGATTTTTGCAACCTGCTGAAAGCTGTTGACACTTTCCTTAAAAATTCACAGCCTCGGGCCTCCCTGGTGGCGCAGTGGTTGAGAGTCCGCCTGCCGATGCAGGGGATACGGGTTCGTGCCCCGGTCTGGGAGGATCCCATATGCCGCGGAGCGGCTGGGCTCGTGAGCCATGGCCGCTGAGCCTGTGCGTCCGGAGCCTGTGCTCCGCAACGGGAGAGGCCACAACAGTGAGAGGCCCGCGTACAGCAAAAAAAAAAAAAAAAAAAAAAAAAAAAAAAAAATTCACAGCCTCCCAGTTTACCTGATTGAATCAGAAATGACTGGGTAGTGGACTTTTGTTATTCTTTTTAAAATTATTTATTTAGTAACATCTTTATTAGAGTATAATTGCTTTACGATGGTGTGTTAGTTTCTGCTTTACATCAAAGTGAATCAGCTATACGTATACATATATCCCCATATCCCCTCCCTCTTGCATCTCCCTCCCACCCTCCCTATCCCACCCCTCTAGGTGGTCACAAACCACCGAGCTGATCTCCCTGTGCTCTGCGGCTGCTTCCCACTAGCTATCTATTTTACATTTGGTAGTATATATAAGTCCATGTTAAGTCACGTCATAAAAATAGAGAACATACTCTTCTTTTTAACATTTGACAAGTTGAGTGCATCTAGCAGGGTACTTGAAGATCAGTTTGAGATGATTTCATAGAATAATTTAGTTTTAAAAATTAAGACAAGATATGAGAGACAAAGGGCAGATTATTATTCCGCTCTGGCCCCAACAAGTGTCCTGACAACTACTCCCTGCCTCCCTTCCATTTCTGTAAAATAAGGGAACCATGTGCCTACCTTACAGAGAACTGTGAAGTTTTATTGACTTTGGAACACTAGTAAGTAGCAGCCTGAGCTGGTTCCTTGGAGAAAGGTGGTGTTATCATTACTAAGACCCCAAAGTCCTGAAAGACCAACATGAAGGGCTGGGGTAGGAAGAAGTCCACTTCTTTCTTCAAGGAAAGCAGTAGAGAGGATTAAAATTGTGGCTGGTGTGAACAGAGTACCCTAGTCAACCCAGACAGACTTGGGCCTGAGGTTTATCCAAAAGTCTACATAGAAAGCTGCCCCAAAGCCCTTACTGAATCAGAGAATCCTGAGTCCTGTCGAATTCAGGGGTGTGACAAATCAAATGAGCTCAGATACCAAGTCTAATGAGGCTCGCTTTGTATGAATGTCCTGTGGGTAGCAGAAAACAATCTCCTTTCTTTCTCCTTCTCCTTCCAAGTATGGGAAGTGAATTTGGCTAAGAAATAGGAAGGAAGTGGAGGAGGGGGGAGAGAGTGGATGGGAGCCTCCCCTGCAGCGAGGCCTGTGCAGGGAAGAGCTCGAACTGTGCTGCTGCAGGCTTTTCCACCACTACCTGCATCTGGCTGGTGTGCTCTGTCTTTCTCTGCTTCACCTCAGAGGGGTACAGGGCTCCTATGTTCTCACAGGCCAGGGGAAGTGGCGGGGGGGGGCATCCAAAAGCTGACCAAAAGCACCCAAGAGCTCACTCTAGTCAGGGCCTGCAGGCCACTGTCCTCACAAGAGCATCAACTGTTCTGGCTTACGTTCACCAAACTTTAGAGAGATACAGAGGTAGCCTAAGGCAAAATGCTTGCTCTGTAGGAGTTACAATCCAGCTAGTGATGCAGGGTATGGCAGAGACCACAATCTAGGACCATGTAAAGTTAATGCAAACAGTGCAGGCAGGCTAGTCCATACATGCAAACATGACATGAAGTTAATCACAGGAAAGTTTCTTTGAAGGTGTGAGTCTGAGCTATGCTTTGGGGGAGGACTCAGATGGGAGCAGGGAACTTCTTGGGGCCCAAATGGACATTGCCAGCATCAAATAGAGGGAAGGTGGTGGGGGGTGTTCATTCTGCCATGGCACAGAGCAACTGTTTCTGGGGTGGAGTCAAAATGGGCCCTAGAAACAAAGCTTCAGCCCTGTTGACCACAGCCATGCAAGTTCAAGGCAGAAGTAGGAAGGATACCAAGGTCTAGGCAGAGTATCGTCCTGCATTAAGCATAAATAAGAGTTCTTGGCCTGGTGAGGAGGGAGAGATGTCTATGTCGAGGAGCAATAAAAAATGGTGGTCACTGTGAGGGTTAGAAGGCTGGCCTGGATAGATGAATTTAGATCTAAAATGATTGACAGCAGGAAGCCCCTGGAAGTTCCTGAGAGAGAAGTGACATGATGCAAAGGGGTTCAAAGAAGCCAATTCTGAAGATTGTGTCCGGTGAATTGAAGAGGAGAGACTATGTGCGTGTGGGACTGGGCGACGGGGACACCAGTGGCTCACAACTGGGCTGTGTCTGTGTGATGCTAAAGCAAGTTGGCTGATGTGGGACTAAACCGCAGGATTAATCTTCCTGGTCTATTATAGTAGGCATCACCTTTTCAAGTTTAAAAAAAAATTGATGCAGTCTATTAAGCTCTTGTCTCAAGAAATACTTCATGATCAAACAAACAACAACAAAAATCACTGAAATTGTGGCCTCTCAGATGTCTCCATTATGTCAAATGAAATGTTTTTATAGGGCCCGAGCTATCCAGAGGAGCTAAATGACCTCACAAAGAGATTAAATGCATCACTTAAGACAGAGTTCTACCTTTGCTGGTGTTAGCAGTATTTTGGTCAAAAGTAGCACTATTTTAGGAATAAACCCTGAGCAGAGAATTTACAGACCCAAGAAAGTGATGACGATACTCTATATATGCAATCAACCTGTCCGACACCTTGTCACTACAGTTCGGCATGCAGCTGATTGACACTCAGCAGGGTACAAAAACCACAAAAGCCAAAGATATTATGATGAGGGCCTCCAGTGCCTGTTTTTGCTTAGACTAGTGATTCTCAGCCTCATTGGGCATCCTAATCTCCTGGGGAGCTTTTCAAAGAGGAAGGATGCAAGGCTCTCACCAGGATCTGAATCTCAAAGGATGGAGCCTACATTTATTTGTATCTATATCACTTTTTTCTTAGGTTCCCTGGATACTCCAGATACTTCTCAGATACTCCAGTTGTGAGCCACTGGTTTAGATCTTGAAGCTGAAATGGTCTCTCTCTCTCTCTCTCTCTCTCTCTCTCTCTCACACACACACACACACACACACACACACTTCTGTGATAGCCAGTCAAGCTTGCCCATTTTTTCTTTCAGAGGTGTAAGAATATTCACAGATATTCTGGGATTATTGGGGTCTCAGAATCTCTAAATTCTTCAGTCAGTCTCCAGGGTTTTCTTAAATCTGGTACTATTGCATTATAGTACTTTCCCAGCTACCATGGCATTCTTAAAAAGCAGTTTTCCTAAGTGAAGATGAGCCCTCACTCACCACCCTGTGGGACAGCTGGAAACTCTTCCCCTTGCAGTCCTCATTTTAAAGCCAACCCTTCGGGCTTCCCTGCTGGCACAGTGGTTGCGAGTCCGCCTGCCGATGCAGGGGACACAGGTTCGTGCCCCGGTCCGGGAGGATCCCACATGCCACGGAGCGGCTGGGCCCGTGAGCCATGGCCGCTGAGCTTGCGTGTCCGGAGCCTGTGCTCCGCAACGGAAGAGGCTGCAACAGTGAGAGGTCCGCATACCGCAAAAAAAAAAAAAAAAAAAAAAAAAAGCCAACCCTTCATTTGTGTTCCGTCCTCCACCCAGCAGTATTCGCTGAGATCCACATTCCTCGTTGATCCCTCTTCCAAGAAATAAGAAGGGGGGAAGGGAATCATTTCTGGAACCCATGGGGAAGAATTAGCCTCCCAGGAACAAAGTCACAGAAGAGCCCCTGAATTCCCTGAGGTAATCTCCATTGAATCAAAACACAAAGAGGGAGGCTAATTCAATTAGCAAGTGATGCCTTGTCCTAGAATAAACTTCTTGGACTAGAAAGGGCAGGGGACCCTTAAGGACTGGTGCCCAGACTGCCAACAGGGAAAATATTGGCAATGCTTGGAGCCTGCCACCCAAGGGACAATGGCTGTTCACTTGAGAATTACTTATTGAAAAAGTAACAAAGTGTTAGGCTCTTTAGGACAGAGTTGTGTTCACAAGATAAAGTACACTGATAAAACATGGAGAAAGGGAAGAGATAAAAATATTCTTCAGGGAAATGGGGGTCTAAAGTACAAAAGTTAAGAGATTTGGGGGAACATTTCACGTTCTGACTTTTAAGTGAATTGAAAACACAATTCTTGAAAGAAATGCATCTTGAGAGTGCACTCAGCGTAGAGCAGGGAGTTCGTATAAGACAATTTTGGGGGGAAGGGGAGGTTATATATTCAATCTCCAATGTGGTGTCTTGCATGTAATAGCACCAGAGAAATGTTTACTGGATAGAACATTATTTCAGTATAGACTGGGGTCATATTTTCACTCTCTCGAATTTAAAAAAGATACTCAGAATATTAGAGCTGATGCTTTGATCTTGACATTGTCAAACATCTTATCCAGAGTCCCAGTATTACTCTATTTAGATGGGGTGAGCAGCTCATGGTGAGTCCGGGTTCTGTTGCTAGGCCCTTCCTCTGTAGTGGCCCCTGAGCAATCTTGAAGAAACCCAAGGGCTTGGGGTGCACGGTTTGGAAGCCTCCAGTCTAGCACCTCTGTTTTTATAGGTGAGGAAACTCAAATTCAAAGAGTGTGGGAGTCAGAGCCCAGTGCTCTTTCCACCACACCGAGGTGAGGTCCTACTAGGAGGTGTTCCTGTCCATTTCTTTTCCATGCCTGTGAATGTTTTGTCCCGGGCCCGTGATGTACAGTGGAAGATCATGGGACTGGAGGTCAGACAGACCTGGGTCTGAATGCTGGCTCTACACTTATTTGCCTTGTATTCTTGGCAGATTACTTAATTTCACTGAGCTTCCGCTTCCCTTACCAAGTGGGGATAAAATGCACATTTTAGATCTTAGCAATGTACGGAAAGTGCCTGGTATGTGTCTTGGGCTCAGTATATGTTAGTGCCCTCTTTCAGGCAAGCAATCGAATATTTGAATACAGAGACAAGAGAGGTAGAGGGCACTATCAGAATAATAATAATAATAATAATAATGGTACATAGCACTTACTATCTGCCATATTCCATACTTGGCACATCACATATGTTAACTCATTTAATCCTTAGAATAACTCCATGCAGGAGGTGCTGTGTTTTATCCCCATTTTACAGGGAAGGAATCGAAGGCACAGATGGGTGAAATAAGCTGTTCAAGGTCGCAAAGCTAACAAGTAGGGAAGTTGGGGTGTAAATCCCGATGACATGATTCAGAATCATGCTGTTAATCAACATACCATTACTGCACAGGATAGGAGGCAGGGGAGGACCAGAGTGGAGGGATATGGGAGGGGCTCGTTGGTTTGGGTAAGAGGACCATGAAGATCTGGCATTAAGGGGTGTGTTTACATGGACAGAGATATCTAGGAGAAGGCATCTCAAGGTTCTAGAGCGAGAAACTGAGGTCTCTCTCCCTCTTTATATATAAAGAGGGAAAGAGGGAGAGAGATCTTTATATATACATATATATATGTAAAGTTTGGGCTATTGCATATATATATATATATATGTGTATATATATATATTTGTGTATATATATATATATATACATACATACACACACACACACACACACACACACACACACACCTTCATGCATTATCTTATTTAATCTCCACAATAGCATCCTATGAGACAGGGCTGTTATCCAGAAAGTAAAAGAACTTGCTCACAGCCGTATGCTTTTTAAATCATGGTGCTAGTAAGTGAAACAGCTGGTGAGCCTTTACTGCTGCATGGGTCCCCAAGCGTGTTTTCCTACACCAATTATAAAACTACTTTTCATAACCCTTCCCTACCTTCAAAGGATTTTTACCCACCGGCACTAAAGTCATCTATAGATGTCAATGGTTATGTAATTCTTCACTTGTGGCCTTTCAGGGCTCTTTTCTAAGTTCACAAACGACATCTTAGTATTTTCCTCTGCAGGGAGAACCTCTCCTAGGGAGCCACAGCGACAACCCTCTTTAAACATATGACCTCTGCCCTATTGTCACTCTTTCGTATAGCACCACAGTGGTTCAAATCCTCTCAGCTGTCCATAAACAACTGCACTTGTGAGGCAGAAATGACTACTAAAAAGAGTAGTAGAGACCCCCTGTTGAGAGCTCTAATAGGCTCAGCCAGGGACGAGGGAACATTCCTATCCCATCCATATGTGTCCTCTTACAGGGTCAGCTGCATGGTAACAGGCATAATAACAGCTTCAGACAAAAGCCGGGGATGATATTGAACTCACTTTTCCCAGGAGAAGCCTTTCTCAGAAGGCCACCACATTCTTGATTATGGACAGCAAGCCTAAGGGGAGGAATGGATTCGAGATTTTCTTTCCATTTATAAAACTAGTGAAAAAAATTTGTATACACTCCCCCGGGGATCTTTTTTTGTTTGGTTAAACTGGGCCTTTAATTTGGAGGCGCAAAGTAAGAGGATCATCATTACGCACAAAGGCTGTTCCTTTCACTGCAAAGAATATAGCAGAAAGTGTTCTTGCTATGTATTGTCTGAACGAGGCAGGCAAGCTAAAAGCCCTGTGTGTTTTTGACTTGAGTGATCAGATCCCAGGTTTCCAAAAAGTTTTTGAAAGATAAAGCAAATTTTTTGCATTCTGGTTAAAAATGAGTATTTGTTATATGCTTAGGATGTTAAGGGTGACAAATAGACTTAGGATGACTTAGGATGTTAATGATGACAAATAGACACCCTGGTGACATCTCCATTTCTATGGAACACTTGAAGCAGATCCACAAGGGCATTTTCTCTGTGGATCCAGTTTTCTTTTCTGTTGCCAATGAGTGTAATTTTAGTGGTAGTGTGTCAAAGTTTATACTCTTGCTTTAAAGCATCTCTTCAACTTGAACGGCATAAGTGAAATCACCCAAGTGTATGGCCTCACTGGTAATATGGCTTTTAAAATATAAGCCCTTCTCCTTTATACCCCTTGTCATTAACTGGTAAATTACTAATTTATTTCCTATTAGAATTTATATAGTTTTCAGCAATTAAGAAGAAAGGCATAATTGCCGACAAACCCAGGGCACTATTTAAATCACTTCCTTGTTGACAACATATTTCTCTTTCCTCAAACTGAATGTCACTGAAATCTGATTTGTGCAGAACCCTTGTGGACGAGCACACTGCACCTGTCACCTGGGCGCTAGCATTCTGAGGATCAATTTACATAACCTCATTTAATGGTTCATAAATCATACCCATTAAGCCCAGCTAACAGGAACCAAGGGTTCTAATTTATGCTGCCTTTCATAGCAGAAAATTGGGAGGCTGGAGCCTGTGGATAAAGAACCCAGGTCTTGCCTTTGATTGTTGATTGTGATGGTAAATGTATGGATGATGAGAACAGATTTTCACTTTATTGATTTCCTGCCAAAGCACAGCATGCTTTATTGTGAAAAGGCGCCTTTTGGCAGCAATGCTAAAAGTGGCAGTTGTTTAGGAGCCCTTTGCCAAGATGAGGTCTAAGACAATACAGAGTGGTAAATACTAAAATAATATCAAGCTGAAATGTTATTCTTTGAAAGAAAAAAAGAATCTCTAACCTTTTGGAAATCAGTGACCTTTTCTCCTCAGGAGCACCTCCTCCGATTACCCCCCCACCCCAAAGCATGTGAAGCCAAGAATCGGGACAAGATATTTTTAAGAAATGAAAAAAAACAATGCTTTTCCTCCCCGCTCTACGTCACTTGCTGATGGAGGCTCATGCAAAATAATGCAGATGTCTAGAATCCTTCAGATAATGACATTTCAGCCAGTGCGCTCTACTGGGCCAAGTTTGCAGCTTCTAAACTCTCTCTTCTGCCATGTACTGCTTTTTGGTTGAAAACCCGGAAATACCAATCTTCTATTTCATTTTTCCCCCTGTAGGTCAAGATATTGTATCCAACTATATACAGTTCTCTGCAAAATGCAATATATAAAGGTCATCTTCTCACAAGTGCTTGGGCTGGATTTCAAAATAGCAAAAGTGGTCCTAAGATCATTTTCCAGACGAAAAACATCTCTTAAGTATTGCTGAGGCATATTGATTCCCTTCTCTCATCTCAGTTCTGCCCTATAATGGACATTGTATATTCTCATTTTACCTTGTTCTCAAAATCTTTGTTAAACGTGGTGATTTTTTCCCCAATAAAATGTAGTTTCTCCCCACTCCGCAGCCCCTACCCCCAACTCTCTCCTTAAGGCAGGGCTTTCTGAAACACCACTTTTATTTCAGGTTGTGGATGTTGCTGTGGAGGCTTATTTAACAAGCACTACAGATACCGTGGACCCTTCCCACCCCCATCTTTAAATTCTAAAGCTGACATGTGGAAAGCCAGTTGGAGCTAGGCAAGAGAATCAAAAATCTTGGCAATCATTCTGTCTGCTTTTCCATCCGACATGACATGTCTTCTCCTTTGTTACTGATCCTTCTTCATAAGGGAAAAATCAATGTGTCTTTTCTACTATCTGGGAGGGTTTGTCCACAGTCAGATACACAGTGCTACTAACAGAACGTAACTGGACATGTTGGGTGTAAGCCTATCTGGAACACATTACCTCTGCTCTCCTGGTAAGAGAACTCTCCTTTCCCAGGGGAACCCATCCCATATGATGATGGGGTTAACCCTGCTCCCAACTCTATCCAAAGGGATAGGCCCACAATGTGGGCCTGGCCAGTAGGAGGATAACCATGTCCCTTGTCCAGCAATCGGTTCAGCAATGGTCACTGGACACAATCCCAGGAGTTGTCTGGAATTGCTGTCAGAAGAGACTATCTCTGTTCTCTGGAGATATTACCCTGGTAGTGGATAGAGTGTCCAAGAAATGGAGAGAGAGTGACAGAGCTTCAAAGATGTCATTTGAACCCCTAGATCCAGCCATGTCTGAAATCAGATGTACCTTTGGGCTTGTACCACATGATTGTGGTGTCCCAGTATTGTGATGTACCAGAATACTGGCCATATTTTTCAATCTATTATAGGTAGGGTGGCCAGAGAAGGCCCCATTGAAAAGATGATCTTTATGTAGAGACCTGAGGGCCTGAGGGAACAAGCCATGTGTGTATCTGGGCGAAGAACATTCCAAACAGAGGGAAGAAGGGTAAAGACCCTGAGGCGGCAGAAGGAGGAAACTCAGGGAGCAGAAGGAAGGGGCCCTTGTGGCTGAAGTGGAATGAGTGTGTGGAGAGCAGGAGCAGGTGAGCTCAAAGCCATCATGGGCAGCTGGGCCTTGGAGAGGGTTTTAAGGCCTCTGGCTTTTACCCCGAGTCAAAGGAGGGGCCACTGGGGGGTGGGGCAGCTTGAGCAGAGGAGTGACATAATTTCACTTACAGACTAGATTGGGATCACGCTAATTGCTGAGTTTTGAAAAGACTAAAGGGTCAAGAGTAGAAGGGAGGTGAGTAAGAAATAAGCTCAGAAGATAGTCTGTGAAAGACCTAGAATGCCAAACAGTGGGTTGGGGTAGTAGTGGGTTCCTCCAGATGGGTACCCAGGATTTCTTATCATCCACAGAGGAAGTAAAGGAGGAAAGGAAATGGGGACTAGTTTCAGCCTGTGAACTATATTCACTGTTCCAGAAATTTTAACTAAAACATTAAGCTTCTTTGCTTTTGTTTAGAAGCACATACCCTCTTCCTTAGGGAAACCTTGGTTAGACCATACTGATAAGAAACTTGGCTTGACTGTCGCTGGTATCATAGGCATTTCTGGGATGTGGTTAGGATACCTGGCTCTGTTTTCAGACCTATAGGCCAGGCAGGCACTGCACAGAGACCATTTCACAAAGACATGTGATTGTGTGGCAACCAAAATTATGGGATACCTACGAACAAACAGTATTTAACTATACTTTCTTAACTTCATTCCTTTTTCACACTGTAAATTATTGATCTTGAAATATTATTGTGCAACCCTTATAACCATTGATTACTGATGAAAACTCAATATTGAAGTGGAAATTATGCTAACACTTACAAAATGCTATTTGTTTGGTACATAGGTGCTTTCAAAATATGCTTTCCATAGGCAGGCTGTATGTTGATTGCTTTCAGTTTAAAAGTACTAATGAAAGATATAGGCCTTTTATTGTAATTCTTTTTGGACATGGATTGGGCACAAGTTGTAAATAATAATGTCTTATATTTTGATTTTTTTAAGTTGATATGTAGTTTTGGTATCACAGGGGAAAAAAAAGAGGGAGAAAAAAGTTTTCCTGATTTTTAATTTTGAACTTTGCTATGACCTATTTCTTAGAGTCATTAATCTGGAATTAGTTTTCAAGCAACTGAAATCTTCAAAGGTCATAAATATTCAACAATCAGAGATTAGTTGATATATTATGGAACATCTGTAAATGGAATATTATATAGCCATTAAAAATGATATTATAAAACACTTGAGTGAACAAATTTAAACTGTAAAACAATGGACATGACATGATTACATTTTTTAAAATGTGTGTGTGTATGTGTATATACACATATGTGCTTAGTAAAAAACAAGAACATAGACAAACTCTTTTAAGTTATTTCAGCGTGGTGAAACATGGGGTCTGTATTCTAAAAGTGCATCTATATTTTATATAATTAGTATGCAATTGTTTGCATGACTTTTACTGCTTGACACAAGAATTAAAGGATACATAAATATGGCAAAGTTGGGCTTCCCTGGTGGCGCAGTGGTTGACAGTCCATCTGCCGATGCAGGGGACGCGGGTTCGTGCCCCGGTCTGGGAGGATCCCGTGTGCCGCGGAGCGGCTGGGCCCGTGGGCCATGGCCACTGAGCCTGTGCGTCCAGAGCCTGTGCTCCACAATGGGAGAGGGCACAGCAGTGAGAGGCCCGTGTACCGCAAAAAAAATATGTATATATATATATATATATATATATATATACATATTTTTTTGCGGTATATATATATATATATATATATATATGCGGTATATATATATATATATATATATATATATATATATGGCAAAGTTACTTTTTATACCAGGCATACTAACTTTGGCTCATCAGACAAGATGGGTTTTTGCAAAAGGCAGTCTGAGACCCTTCCAAGAGTTTCCTTGAATAACTTTTTCTGTTGGGTGGTGGAGGGATATCTTTTGGTCATACTGGGTCTTATATTGAACTCTTTTTCATGGAACACCAATTAACATCATCAAGGACTGAGGTTCCAAGAAATCCAATTTGTGAAACCTGATCTAGACATTTTCAAAATTACAAATCACAGCCATCATTAAGAACCTTCTAGAAAGTGTCTTTTTCACAATTCAAAACATTGGAGTGGGCAGAGAAGGACTGACAGAGGTGAAGGAGATGAGGAATTGTTAATGGAAATTATAAATGAGCAACTTGAGAAATAGAAACCCTTTTCTTTTTTGTTCTGATCTTATATCTTGTAAAACAATGAAACAACATGTCAATAAAAAGATTTGGTTGCATCTGTTAGATTGAACTCTTCAAAACTTTTATTTGGGAGGACTTTTAATAATAAGAATTCACTTATATCCCATGCTTTTGGATTGGAAGAATTAATATAGTTAGAATGGCCATACTACCCAAAGCGATCTACAGACTTAATGCAATCTCTATTAAATTACCCATGACATTTTTCACAGAACTAGAACAAATAACCCTAAAAGTTATATGGAACCACAAAAGACTCAGAATTTCCAAAGCAATCCTGAGGAAAAAGAACAAAGCTAGAGGCATAACCCCCGCAGACTTCAGAAAATACTACGAAGGTACAGTAATCAAAACAACGTGGTATTGGCATGAACCCAGACATATAGATCAGTTGAACAGGATAAAGTACCAGAAATAAACCCACACACCTATGCTCAATTAATCTTTGACAAAGCAAGAATATATAATGGATAAAAGACAGTCTCTTCAGCAAGTAGTGTTGGGAAAGCTGGACAGCTGCATGTAAACCAATGAAGTTAGAACACTCCTTCACACTATATACCAAAATAAATTCAAAATGGCTTAAAGACTTAAATATAAGACATGACACCATAAAACTCCTAGAAGAGATCATAGGCAAAACAGTCTCTGACATAAATTGTACCAGTGTTTTCTTAAGTCAGTCTCCCAAGTAAATAGAAATAAAAGCAAAAATAAACAAATTGGACCTAATCAAACTTATAAGTTTTTGCACAGCAAAGGAAATCATCTACAAAACTAAAAAATAACCTCTGGACTGGGAGAAAATATTTGCAAATGATGTGACCAACAAGGGATTAATTTCCAAAACACACAAACAGCCCCTACAACTCTATAACAAAAAACCAAACAACCCAATCAAAAAATGGGCAGAAGACCTAAATAGACATTTCTCCAGAGAAGACATCCAGATGGTCAATAGACACATGAAAGGATGCCCAACATCACTTTATTAGAGAAATGTAAATCAAAACTACAATGAGGTACCACCTCACACCGATCAGAGTGGCTATCATTAAAAAGTCTACAAATAATAAATGCTGGAGAGGGTGTGGAGAAAACGGAACACTTCTATGCTGTTGGTGGGAATGTAAATTGGTACAGCCACTATGGAGAACAGTATGGAGATTCCTTTAAAACTTAAAATAGAGTTACCATATGATCCAGCAATCCCACTCCTGGGCATACATCTGGAGGAACCTCTAATTCTAAGAGATACATGCACACCAATGTTCACAGCGGCACTATTTACAATAGCCAAGACGTGGAAGCAACCTAGGTGTCCAAAAGGAATGGATAAAGATGTGGTGTGTGTGTGTATGTATACACACACACACACAATGGAATATTACTCAGCCATAAAAAAATAATGAAATAATGCTATTTGCAGCAACATGGATGGACCTAGAGATTACCATACTAAGTGAAGTAAGTCAGACAAAGAAAGACAAATATGTGATATCACTTATGTGTAGAATCTAAAAAAATAGTACAAATGAACTTATTTACAAAACAGAAACAAACTCACAGACACAGAAAACAAACTTACAGTTACCAAAGGGGAAGGGTGGGAGGGATAAATTAGAAGTATGGGATTAACAGATACACACTACCTTATATACAAAAGATAAACAACAAGGATTTACTGTATAGCACAGGGAACTATAGTCAATGTCTTGTAATAACCTATAATGAAAAAGAATTTTAAAAGAATATATATATGTATAACTGAATCACTTTGCTGTACACCTGAAACTAACACGATATTGTAAATCAACTATACTTCAATACAAATAAAATAAGAATTTGCTTCTCTCTCCCTTTACAATAGAAGCACATTCTTAGATTTAGACTTACTGATGACCCTCTTTATTCATGACCCTGTTCTCTTGCTATCTGTGAAATCTGGAGAGTATAGTTATGGGTTCCTCTGAGTCAAGAGGCTGAAGAAGCTCCTGTAGGCCTGAGGAGTTGAGTCGCATTTCAGGAACAATGCGGAAATAAGTTTCATATGCTTCATCTTTACTCTCGTGGCTTTCACTTAGAGCATTAGCACTATGTTTGATATTATCAAATAAATAACATTCTATATCAGTACAGATGTTATTTCATTAATGTCGATTTTCCTTGATCATGGAAAATGCATTCTTTCTCTTTAGGGAAGGATTTTTGGTCAGCTGATCTTGTGAGAATGTAGAGATTTGAGAACACTGAGTTGTCTGTATTTCTTCTTTTAAATAAAAGTAGCCCTGATATCATTTAGCAGTTGGTTTATATGAAAAATCCCAACACAGCATAGCTCTTCTATTGAAATTGGATTGATTTCTTTAGAGAGCATCTGATCTCAAAAGCAGTCTGTAAAAAATCCTCTGGACCTTGAAAGAAACTAAAATTAATGGACTTTTAAAAAATCTAAGCTCTCAGTGTTTTGAGCATGAAGATTCCTTCTCCCAGTAATTTGCATCTAAAAACAAAAATGAAATTGTGCGTGTCTGTACATATACAAAAACCTAGTACTCCATTCTTGTGCTGAACTTTTTGATTTCTCTATTTACTAAAGAGAATTACCATATTTTCAAACATGCTAAAATTTTCTTTGAAATATCTCATCAACCCATAAACCCAAAGTTCTCCAGACTGCATACACTGTTTTAAAATGTGCATAGTTTTTAAAAAAGGAATTGTAATGTGCTTCCCATGTTTATGAGCAGAAACTCATTAGCTCTCTCTCCAATACTGTGTTACGGTTCTCAACTGGAATACATATGTCTTTCTCTTGAAGCAACTTGAAGCCAAAACATGAAATTTTGAGATCTTTACAGTAATGAATAATTATATTATGGCGATGATTCAGTTATGAAGAGATTCATTTTAGGGTTTTTTAAATTAGTGACTTTCTCTAAAAGTTTTAAAGCAATTTATTTTGAAAACATTTTGTACTTTTTAGAAATACCTATATTGTATGGAGCAACATTTCCCAAATCTTGGTCTTTTGTATACCACATTTTTTGCCTTATCTTCACATCAACTGTTCATTATTTACTTTACGGTTCTCTTTAAAAGGACGTTAAATCAAATTACATTAGTTATTGTTTTTTATCTTAAAACTCATCCTAAGAAACAATATTCATGTTTAATATATTGATCATTAATTTTTCTGATACAAAATAAAGTTATAGCCATTGAAATAAATATCTTTATGCGCATACCCTCAAAGACCAGTGGTAAACATATCCCAGTTTGGGAATATTGGCATCAAGAAATTATTACAATATCTCTTTGATAGTTGATTGTATATGTCAACTTGACTGAGCTAAGGGATGCCCAGATTACTAGTAAAACACTATTTCTGAGTATATCTGTGAGAGTGTTTAGGCAAAGTAAAGAAGATCTCGCTTACCAAGGCAGGTAGGCATCATCCAATCCACTGGGGACCTAAATAGAACAAAAAGGTGGAGGAAAGGTAAATTCTCTTTCTTTTCTTGAGCTGGGACAACCGTCTTCTCCTGCTCTCAGGCGTTAGACGTCAGAGCTCCCGGTTCTAGGCTTTCAGACTAGGACTTATACTAGCAGCCCCCTGCTTCTCAGGTTTTTGGCCTCGGACTGAGTTATACCACCAGTTTTCCTGCTTCCCCAGGGTGGACAGAGATGAAGCTATGAGCAAGTCCTCTCAAGGAATATATTTTTACATAATTTTGATTTTTGAACTATATGACTGTACTGTCTACTCAAAATGAATAAAATCCAGCCAGAGATTAAGGGAAAAATAAGAAGATTGTCTCTTTGAGGGGGATGAGGGACAGGAGGCAGGAGGACTTGCAGGTGGCACAGTATCAGTCATTTCATCACAAGGTGAGGGAATTATCAGACAGCTAATTTGATGGACAGGATGTGGCCACTTAGGGTCTGGAGGTCAATCTCAAAATTTGATGAGACCCTATTTGGTATCTTACCAGATGCTGACCCTTGTTCCCAGCCAGGCATTTGAGACTAGAGAAGACATCTAGCACCTGGGATACAGTCTACTGATCTGCAGCTCTGGGATGCATAGAACCTGGGGCCTGGCTAAAGCAGAGCATCTGTAGCTGGACCCAGAGAACAGTTCTATATTAAGTGGCCATGACCTGTGGCTTTCCCTGCTAATTCAACAGCCTCTGGGGGACCTACTACTACTAACGTGTCTTATGTACTAATGCATTTATAGGCATAACGGGATTGGAAAATATGACTCATATATCTGTAGGTATATGGGTTATGGATACACTCAATTCTTGATTATCCACAAGTGGAACTGTCCAGCTGGCAAGGACGGGTTCAGTCAGAAGGCTGGGGCTGGGTACAGAAAATTTGGATATGTGCATACAAAGGACAAAAAGTGAGTATACAGAGAAAGGAGAGAGGAAGAGTGCCAAAAACAATAGGAAGTGTTCTGCCTCTCTTTTCACTAACCTGGATATGGAGAGGTCAATCAGAGGCCATGAAATTTTAGGGCTCAGAACGACATTAGAAATAAGTTAGTGGAACTGCTTCTATTTACAAACAAGAAAACTGAATATAAAGCCTCGGGGTGGTAGGTGGAGGGAGGTGCATATACTCACACAGACATAACATGCATGTGTTATCTACACACACAAAGATACATCTTGGAATTCTTTTGTACTTCTCGGGCTTAATTTAATTCAGTTTCCTTTAAAATATTATTATTAGCTCATTCTCATTGCTAAAATGAGTCATGAACATCAGGCGTCATGTCCATTTATTATTTTGAAGCAACCACTGTGAAAATGATTCCATTTACCTCCAGAATTTGCCCGAAAAAAAAAAAAATCCAATGATGACTGAAACCAGTAATGACTATTTTCTGTTTTCTTTTCCCTAAGTAATTGACCATTAATTATAATATCAATAGGCAGTGGGTAAGGAAAGCAGACCCACGTTAGGGCTATATTTCATTTGTAACTGTTTTGTATATGTCATAAATCTCTAATATTGGGCTATTGTCACCCATGATGAATTATTGTAAGCATGTCAGCACATGGTGGAAGTCAAGTACATTCAAATACTACTCAGTCAGAATTGAATTTGGCATGATAGTCTCATAAAAGGGGACTCAATTGAGAGTTTCCACTTGCCTGCTCTAAACTTGTCACTTGTAGGTGCTAAAGAGCTTGTTGTGTTGGTTTAATTAGTCAACAAATCGGTCCTTACTTGATTGCGTGGTCGTATCACATATGTTAACACTTCAGTGTTTGATGGAGATATTAACAAGTGACAAGAGTCTCTTGGACTGTGGACTTTAAAGAAGAGAAGCTCTTCTATATTATTTCATTTGGCCCTGCCAATATTTATTAGATCATGCAGCCCGCAGGCTGCCAGTTAAAGAAAGACAACACAAACATTTTTCAGGGTTATGCTCATCTGTATCCCAAAGAAGGGTCACTGAACAATCGATGGGAGAAGAGCATAAGTAAGATAAGTGTTTTCTTCCACCGCTTACAGATTCATTATTTGATACAGTTTGCTGCAGACCTCTTTTGAGCTTTTTTCACTTAAAGGTAATTTATGACAAGAACAGAGAGGTTCTTGAAAATGCTATAGCAACTGAAGCTGAATGATACCATGCTGGTGCAAGACGCCGAGTCACCAGAGGCGGGTAAAAAGGATGTTTGCATTTGTATGAAAAACTGTATTAGTTAACATTCATCCATGGTGGATAAAATTCTCATATTAATGGTCAATAAGACATTCAAGGAAAAAGATTCAAAAACCAAAATGATTATTCCAAGGAGTGGGGGAAGGAGATAAAAATTTGGTACCCTGAAAGTTTGCAAAAGACCCGTCTATTCACTTTTTCTATAGCAGAACAAACAAAGGGCCGTACTTGCTTTGAAGGACAGGCTTCATTTGTTCTGTCACCATTCCGTTATGGCTTTTATCTGTGCACTAGCAAGAATCAGGTCTCCATGCCATGTGCAGGAATGATGTAAAGCCCATGAACCAGAGCCATCAGATAGTTCATTTTGGTTGGACATTGCTTTGAAAAAACATTTAAATAACTGTTACCAATTCAAAAATTCCCAGCAGTGACTTAACCAGTGAATATGGCAGGATGTAAAATTATGAGTGAACGGTTTTCTGTCAAGACTCTCTAGTGGGGACTTCTATAATCTAATTGATTTTTATCTTTCTTAGGAAACTGAAAACCCCCCAAATCCTTGTCTCTTTGCCTCACAAAGGATAAAAGTTGCCATTTCTCTTCTTAGAAGAGCTCACATTGATTTATTCAGTATCTAATTATGTGGTGGTCACCATCTTGTTAGCCAGAGACCAACCCTTGTCTCTTCCTTAGCTACCACTGCCAGCTGAAGCCCTGTGGGGCCGGCCTAAGTATTCAACTACCGACCAGCTGACAATGGTCTTGAAGTTATGGCAAAGCAAGCGGGGGGTGGTGCACATGAAGAGTTGCAAATTCGGAGAGCATAAATAGCCATGGGTTAAGGAAGATTTAATCTGAATAATTAAAAATACTCTTCAGGGCTTCCCTGGTGGCGCAGTGGTTGAGAATCTGCCTGCTAATGCCGGGGACACGGGTTCGAGCCCTGGTCTGGGAGGATCCCATATGCCGCGGAGCAACTGGGCCCGTGAGCCACAACCACTGAGCCTGCGCGTCTGGAGCTTGTGCTCCTCAACAAGAGAGGCCACGATAGTGAGAGGCCCATGCACCGCGATGAAGAGTGGCCCCCACTTGCCACAACTAGAGAAAGCCCTGGCAGAGAAACGAAGACCCAACACAGCAAAAATAAATTAATTAATTAATAAAAGAACACCAAAGAAGTTTAAAAAAAAAAAAATACTCTTCAGATAGTTATAGCATCTTCCTTCCCGAGGCCACTCCAGTTTTAGCCAAGCCCTGGGACTGAAGCAGCCGCAGTGTCCATGACAAAGCCGTTTCCACTCTAAGGTCAGCAGAGAGAGCTGAAGACGAGGAATGTACTCTTTCTTGTTTACTTTCACCTCAGCTTTTGCTTAGCCTAAGCACCAAACGAAATCACCTTTGGATGATGATCCAACTTCATAACTTCCTCATCCCATCCCCCACCATCATAAATGCTATTCATTAGAGTTACAAATCAACTCCCAGAACCAGCCAATCAGGTTTTGCTGGGAAGCAGGCCTTCAATGAATACTCGTTGATTAATTGATTGACTGACTAGAGTAAATCATGAGTGTTGGTCTACCCAACAGAAACAAAAAATAATTTGACTGAATGACAGTCTAATAGTGCAAGGTTAAAGGGGGCAAGATGGGGTGTCCTGTGGGGTAGCACAAATTTACCTTCAGAATGTGAAAGCTTTGACAGACTATTTTCTTTTGAGGAGTAGGAGGTGGGAAATGGGTTGCTTGGCTTGCAAAAGATATGGGTGCTCTCAGGGCAAGAATTTTCCTGCCTGAACTCTGAAGAAAAAAAAAAAGAAGAAAGGCAAAGGATGCAGAGAATGAAAAGCCAATTGATGTGAGGTGAAGAGGGAGGATAGGAGGAGGGGAGGGGGAGTAAAAGCTGTTATAAGGGAAGCAAAGGAAGGATGAAGGGAAACAGGAACATGTGTGACTTAATTTAAGGCTCAAACTCCCAGAGCTTCCAAGTTTTCACTACTACCACAATGCTATAAAGAACATCCTTTGGAAAATTATTGGGAGGAATGGAAATACAAGGACCTTCCTTCCTACATTTTTAAATTCTGTAATGTTGGAATTTCATATAATCAAAATGGATTGATTTTATAGTCAGAAAAAAAATAATTCAGAAACATAAAATGAAAAAACAATTCTTGGAGCTGTGACTATTTTCAAAGAGAAGAAAATATCAGCCTATGAGGTTTAGTGATTTAATAACAAGTTTGACTATTACTAATAGTCATAACAAGTGTGACTATTAAGTTTTTTTCAGTTCATTTAAGAATATTTTCCTCAGCTTCCAGAAATGGTTTGATCTCCTTAAGCATTATCTACTTTCCAAAAAGCTGTAATCTTATTTTTCAGTTCTCAGAGATTACTTGCCATCCCAGTCGTATAAAACCATTTTTTCCTGTACTGGTAGAAAAACCTTATTTCAATTATTTTTCCAGTCCCGTACTTCCACAGGATGGGAAACTGTTTTTAAAAGTGAAATGGGTTGACAGAAAGCAGATCCATGTTGCCTGGGGCCAGGGATGAAGGGCGGGGACCTCCTGCAAAAGGGAACCTGGGAACTTATTGGGGTGATAGAAATGTTCCATATCTTTTTTTGCAGGGGGACCTTCATTGCAGTGCGCGGGCTTCTCACTGTGGTGGCTTCTCTTGTTGCGGAGCACGGGTTCTAGGCGCGCGGGCTTCAGTAGTTGCGGTGCGTGGGCTCAGTAGTTGTGGCTCGCGGGCTCTAGAGCACAGGCTCAGTAGTTGTGACGCACAGGCTTAGTTGCTCTGCGGCATGTGGGATCGAACTCGTGTCCCCTGCAATGGCAGGCGGATTCTTAACCATTGCACCACCAGGGAAGTCCCGAAATGGTCTATATCTTGATTGAGGTGGTGGTTACATGACTGTATACATTTGTCAAAATTCATCAAATGTACATTTTAAATGGGTGAATTTTATTGTATGTAAAACATACCTCAATAAAGCTATTTTTTAAAATAGCTTTACAAATAAAGTGAACTGGTACTTTTTTATGTGATC